>NC_086127.1:9394712-9607212 GCF_963921235.1 Mobula hypostoma
TAAACGGGGAGAAAATCCAAAAATCTGTGATGTAAAGGGACTTGGGGGCCCTTACGCAGAACACTAGAAAGGTTAATGTGGAGGCTGAGTCCGTATTAGCATTCATTTCTAGAGGCCGAGAATACAACAGCAGGGATGTGATGCTGAGGCTTTATAAGGGCACTGGTGAGGTCTCACCTTGGGTATTGTGAACAGTTTTGGGCTCTTTATCTAAGAAAAGATGTGCTGGTATTGGAGAATGTTCACATAGATGATTCCGTAAGACCGTAAGACATAGGAGAGGAATTCGGCTATTTGGTGCATCGAGACTACCCCGACATTCAATCATGGCTGATCCTTTTTTTCCCTCTCCTCAGCCCCACTCTCCAGCCGGGAATGAAAGGGTTATCACACAAATAATGCTTGATGGCTCTGGGACTGTGCTCGCTGAAATTCAGATGCATGAGGGGGGGATCTCATTGAAACCTTTCAAATGTCAAAAGGCCTAGACAGGATAGATGTGAGAAGGATGTGTCCCATGGTGGTGAGTCTTGGACAAGAGGGCACAACTCAGTATAGAAGGGGGTCCATTTAAAACAGAGACGTGGAGAAATTTCTTTAGCCGATGATGGTAAATTTATGGAATTTGTTACCACAGGCAGTTGTGGAGGCCAGGACTTTGGGTGTATTTAAGGCAGAGATTGATTGGTTCATGATTGGATGTGGCATCAAAGGTTACAGAGAGAAGGCCGGGGAGTGGGGCTGAGGAGGGGGATAAACGCATCAGCCATGATTGAATGGCGAAGGAGACTCAATGATCCAAATGGCTTCATTCTGCTCCCGTGTCTCATGGTCTTGTGGTATTTCTGTTTGATTATCGTACTAATTTATGGGTTTATTTCATTATCGTTCTGCTGAATTGTGTTTCATTGCATCAGCATAACTAGCTGGGGGTTATTTATTTCACTCTTACGTTTGTAAACCTCAATTACAACCACACATTGTAAACGCCTTTATCCATCTCTTACAATGACAAGAGTTTCAATGTCTAAATTGGCAAGAGTTTCTTTTAGAACATAGAATAGTACTGCACATTACAGGCCCTTCGGCCCACAATGTTGTGCCGACCCTCAAACTCTGCCTCCCATGTAACCCTCCACCTTAAATTCCTCCATATACCTCCATTTTCCTTTGCTTAAGCTGTCCGTTGTTATAAGTCATTTCTTATCCATTAATTAAAAGCATGATTTATGCTTTTTACCCTTATTATACCAACATGTGGCATGGTTGAAGGTTAAAAATTCTCCCAAATGCAACCAAGTAAGACGTCATATCATGAAAAGTTTGTCAAAAGTGAAAAAAAGACTGCACAATCAACCAGAGATTCCGGACTGAAGCAATTCGTGAATAAAGATTCGGTACGAATAGAAGTGAGGGACAGAAATACTTCGCAAAAATTTTAAACAATATTACTTTGCGGTTTATGGCACCATGCGGACAGAGATAGGTTCTATTGAAAACACCAAGTCAACACCACTACCTCAGCAATCTCTTTCATCGCCTTGTCAAAACAGGCAATAAAATTGGTAAGGCATGAGCTGCCATTTATTAACTCCAATATCATAATTATAATTGAGTAGTTACCTGTAATTCAATTGTAATCACATCCAATTAACATATATGTGACAATGGCTGGCAGGTTGAATAAGAACACCTATGTTTTTCTCTCACTCTGGCTTAGGGGGATACATAATGATAAAGTCACACTGGAGGCCCAAATCTCAACAAATCCAGGGTCAACTATTGAGGAACTAACCAAAGCTTTGTATTTTATTGACAGGCAACTCTGTGCACTGCAGCAAAAATGCTAGCCGCACCCCACTAGCAACGAAACCAAAGAATTAACTCAACTGATAATGCCAAACCTCTGAAAACTGAATTTTGTTATTGGCGTCGCAGAATGAGCCGCACACTGGGCTCTTCCTCTCTGTGCAACAAACCTGGACAGCATTGGGGGACGCATGCAACAGGAAATGCTGGAAGAAGCAGGGCCAATGGGATTGCTAGCTGAGCCAGATGGCAACGTGCCATTTCTGACGTCACAATGCGCTCAACTGGACCTGCGATCTGTTAGTTCTTTTAAATTTTAAACACCGATTTCGATGTTCTTAAGGGTAGGACGGCAAATCAGCTAAAAAAAACATGTTATACAGAGTGCAATGATCTTTGTTTAATGAGGTTTACACTGATCAACTGTCAGCCCTAGTCTGGGTTCTTGTATGGGCCTCAATTCCTTCTTCCCAGTTGGACTGAACTGATTCCCTGTCATCCTGAGGCAGATGGAATAATAAAGGGAAAAAATGGTATTGCACAAAAGTGTCAACAATACTTGAGGAAAATATCGCCAGAGGAGCTGATGGAAATCTTGTGTTTTTGGGAATATGGAACACCAGGAGTTCTGTGCTGAGTGTATAAATGCGTAGGGTGTTTCGTGGTCAGGAAGGAGAAAGTATTGGGTCTCCTAACGAGTATGAAGAAGGATAAGTCTCCAGGGCCTGATGGGATTTACCCCAGGTTATTTAAGGAGGCAAGAGATGAGATTGCTGAGCTCTGTCCAGTATATATGTGTCTTCCCGCAGAACTGGCGAGTGGCTAATATCGTGCCTCTAAGAAGGGTTCAATGTAAAATCCTGGGAACTAGAGACAGTGAGTCATGTCAGTTTTAGGGAAATTGCTGGAGAAAATACTTCGGGCAAGGATATATGGCATTTGAAAACCAATTGCCCAATTAGGGACAGCCAGCATGGCTTTGTGCGTGGCAGCTCATGCCTTACCAATTTGATTGCCTGTTTTGACAAGACAATGAAAGAGATTATTGAGGGTATGGCGGTGGACATTGTCTACACGGATTTTAGTGAAGTGTTTGACAAAGTCCCTCACATGAGGCTAATCCAGAAGAATAAGATGCATGGGATCTACAGCGAACTGACTGGATTCAGAACTGTGCTATACTGTTCTATATTCTATGTTAACCTCATATAACTAGGTTTAGTTATGTTGCATTGAATTCACCACTGCCGCAAGATCAACAGTGTCAAATGACAATAATTTTGGCAAATGACACTCTAAAGATTCCTCGTTTTTGTGGCAGATTCTTTATTACAGGGCATGAAAGGATACAGGGATAAAGTAAGAGATTGGGGCTGAGAGGCAAGTTTATCAGCAGTGCTGAAATAACGGAGCAGGCTTGATGGACCAAATGGCGTAATTCTGTTCCTATGTTGTCGTCTTAAAACGTTGCCATTCTAGTGCACTTTATATGAATACACACTCACCCTAAATTAATGCCTGACAACCCCAGTTTCGGATCACTGCTCTGGGAAAATGTATTTACAGTATCTACGAACATCTTGACGATGACACCTTACTGACGCCATTCTAATTCCAGAATTTAAGATATCTTTGTCATGAGCTCTTCGGGCCTCTGCAGCCTGCCACGGAGTGTTGAACCTCAGGGTTTCTCGGGCGCCTGAACTTAGTAATTGTTGGAGCCATAAAGCCCAGGTTAGTTCTGTTTGGTCTTGTCGGGGTGATTGTGACTGGCACGCGTTTCCCAAGTACCCTGACTATTAAATGGGGACTGTCATTCTTCTCTGTAAGCGGAGTTCTTTAGTGTTTGCGGAGAATGGTTTGTCTCGTCGTGTCGCTTGGATGTGCGTTGGATGCTGTCTGTCTTGGTATCCGTCTGTCTGACCTCTTTGTTCCCGTCTCTTTGTGCCGAATCTGCCGTTCCTCTGCACATGGGCGAATACTGCAAGCACACACCCTGTCAGATTCACCAGCAGAAATATCATAGCCGTTTGGACATTGGCCAGCTGCGAACCGTTGTTTTTCCCTTTGCGTTGTAAACACCGATTTCAGTGTGCTAAAGCGTATGATGTGAAGTCGGCTAAAAAAATATTCTCATCTAGAGGGCGATAATCGTTGTTTATTGAGGTTTCCACAGATCAACTGTCAGTCCTGGTTTGGTTTCCTGCGTGGAACTCAATTTCTTCTCTCCATTTGAACTGAACTGATTCCCTGGCAAGCTGAGGTAGATGGAATAATAGAGGAAAACGCTATTACACAACAATGTGAACAACACTTGATGAAAATATCACCAGATAAGTTGATAGAATCTTGATTTTGTTAAAATATGTTCAACAATAAACAAGCAATCACCTGAACCACTTCAGACTTGGGAGGGTGCAGACTGCGGGGACGGATTGATCTGTTAATGAGTTATACCCCAGCTCCAGATGCGTGAAAAAATGATTTTTACTGAGTGTGGAGACGAGATCCTTGGTGCAGGAATCTGTGAGACCGACAGATTTAAGCCTGGAGATCAGAGAGAGTTAGAGTTCAGGACCAAGAGAGAAAGGAGCCCATGCAAATTCCCAATGTCTGTCAGAAACACAACTTTTCGGTGGGCTTAAGATCACAAGAGTCATTGCTTGTGACCGTGAATGCGAAATTTTTAAAGCGAGAGTTGGCTGTCGGGGCTTTCCGGCAGATAAGATCATTTAGATTATTGGGCAAAGGCAAGGACCGATTAAAAACGAAACAAAGACAATACTCCAAGCTACAGCGGACGTTGTGGGAGCGGCGACAATGTGAGTAGGTTCAGATTTAGAGTGGTGAGGAGGAGGCTTCAGCAAAGAGAGGTGGAGGCTAGGCAGAGGTTTCTGTCAAAATCTTCTCTTACCTTGTTACTTTATAGTTAATGTATTGAGAATGGATCCCAGGCCAGTGGTGTCCTTATGCATGATCTGATTTAGGGATACAGCGCAGAGTGGGAACACTTGTCCCTTCGAGACACACCGCAGCAGGAACCCCAAACACAAGATTAACCATGACCCCATCACAGGTCAATTTACCATGATCAATTAACCTACCTGGATCTTTGGAGCACCTGATTTGGGGTAAGATTATTTATTAAGAGCCGCGGAAGCAGAAGCAAATACAGGAGGGCTTTTCAAAAGACGTCTAGACACGCACATGAATATGAGGAAAATGGAGGGATATGCACATTGCGTAGGGAGCGATTTTTTGGGGTTTTTAATTTAACTTTTTAGATGGATTGGCATAACATTGTGGGCCGAGAGTCTAATCCTGTACTGTACTTGTTCTATGTTTTCAGGTGAATTGAACTCCGAACTCCCAAAGGCCCTTAGCTGGTGATGTGGGAGATCTGGGCGACCTGCTGTCGCCATGTTTGTTACACGGGCCAGAAGTGTATCTGGCTGCAGCTCTTAACAGACCGTGTGGGGGAAGCGGAGCCGTCGATAGATCACTGTCTGATTGTATGGGGAGAAAAAGGAGGTAATAGCTATCAGCTACAGGCAACTAGTCACAACTAGGCTGCGGGAGGAAAGTAGATGTGTGACTGTCAGGTGAGGGACAGGGAGCGACCAGAAGGTTTGGAGAACTCTAGCGGCCATCCCCGTCATTAACAATTATATT
This sequence comes from Mobula hypostoma, assembly GCF_963921235.1. Lineage (NCBI taxonomy): Eukaryota > Metazoa > Chordata > Chondrichthyes > Myliobatiformes > Myliobatidae > Mobula > Mobula hypostoma. Next base: position 9,400,194 of record NC_086127.1, read on the forward strand.
GATTCGGATACCTAGTTTACCTTCGTGTGTGTATGTGGGGGGGGAGGGGATGCGGTGAGGTGAAGAACTACTTGGGAAAAGCCGCAGCAAACAAGACTCTGGCATTCAGTCAGTCTCTGTAGCTTAGTCGGGAAGGGGAGGAAAAGACTAGAGCGGCCGTGATGGGTTCGTTACAGATACTACCCGATGGTATGCTGCCTCACAGTGCCGTGGTCACAGCTGGATCAGATCAAGTCACAGCATTCTCAAAGGGCAGTAAACTCTGGATATCTGCCCGTTTCACGAGTCTGTGAAGGGGAGAATAGGATGATATGGCAACTTGTTAATGGACGGGGCAGACTTTCAGATTTGTAGATCTTCTGAGTAAGGCATCGCCTGCACAGAGGCAACAGCGTTCACCGCAAATCAAAGGGGACGGATATCCTTGCGAAGAAGTTTGCTGTAGCTGGTGGGCAGCATTGAAAGGAGTTTAGCAGGGAACGAAAACCAGAGTGGTATGTCAAAGGATGGATCAGTCATTGTAAATGTAGATGCAGCCAAGAGAGACTGTGTAAAGAAAAGCAGTTTGTAGGGCGAAATTCCAGTCAGTGGAAGGGTGGAAGCTTATATATTTTGAAAAATGAATTAGTACTTTCCCAGCCGTTATGACGAATAATCTCTTCTCGGGCTTCCAACCATCTCCCTGATGAAGATGGCCAAGTTTGTGATCGAAACAATCGGTAAGAATCGATATGTGTACCCGGCTGGTAACCCCAGAACAGTTTAATCTTCTTGCATAATTTGATGTGAGAGGTACCAGAAACAATAGGATTCAACAAAGAATGGCGCAGAATGTGGAATTACAATGTTGCCGCTATTGCAGAGACTTCGCAGTCACAAGGGCAGGAATGGCTGCTGGATGTTCCGGTGTTTTGATGTTTCAAGCGGAGCATGGAATGAGGTAAAAGAAGTGAGGGATTGGCACTTCAAATCAGGGACTGAATCCCCTATCACCAGCGCTCTCTTCTTCTCTTCCTCTGCCCTACTGAGCTACAGAGACAGCCATATCGTCTTCCATGTCGGCATGCGTGGAAATAAGACACGGGAAGGGAGCAATTACTCTTTGCAGAGTTCTGCAGAGACCACTCCACGCCCTACAGCAGCGATACCGAGGACCAGATCAAGAGATATCTTCAGCTTCCAAGCGCTTAGATGGAGTGGAATTTGTTAGTGTGTCCAGCTTGTTGAATACTCAGCTTTGTCGTGTCTGTAACTTGAGGGACATGAATGTTTGGCTGAATTTTTACTATTTTTAAATACTTATCTGCAGTCAGTGTTTCCTGTCTCACTCACGAGCCCCATGAACCTGATTCAACATTACATGTGTATAGTGAAGATTTACCAGATGTTGCCTGGACTGGAAAGCCTGTGTTAGGAGGATAGGTTGAGTGAGTTAGGGTTTTTTCCATGGTGAAAAGGAGGATGACATGCTCACGACAGAGGTGAGCAATGTGAGAGGAGGCATTGGGAAATTGAACAGACATCACCATTTTTTTCCCTCATGGCTGAAATCGCCATGGGAGGGAGCTAGCTCAAAGGTGTTTGGAGGAAAGTGTGCATTTGTGGATATCAGAGACAGCATTTCTTATACAGATAGGATCATGGATGAAAGAGAAAATGGAGATGTATGTGGGATGGACAAGTTAGATCGATGTTGGAGTGGGTCAGCTAGTCGGTACAACATTGGGGGTCGAAAGGCATGCGCTGTGCTGTACAGTTCTTTGTTCTGTGTTGAATGTATTGATGATATTTATGTTTGGTTTGTGTCTGCAAATAAGATCTCTCTCACAGACTGATACTTAGCGTGGGGACTGTATTTTACCTTCCTGGTTCCTCAGAGCAGCACACAGAATTTTCACTCCTGAATCTCCCAATTTATTGTCACTCAGATTCAGTTCCGTCTGTGATCGATTTGCACTGAGAGCACAGGCGAGGTCCTGAGCACTGCAATCTGTCAGTCTGATATTGTTCAGCCTTGGGGTTGAGGGAAAGGGAGGGAGAAAGACACAGATAAACAGGAGCTGACGCAAATCACCTATGTTCATCAATATCACGGTTAATGTTCATATTACATTCAGTGTCAGACACTTATTACCTGTTCACATAAATTTACACACAGAGAACTTACCACAGGCTCTCTATTTTACACTCCGGGTTCCTCAGAAACTCAGAAAATAGCTGCTCTCCAGAATCTCCCAGTTTATTGTACCCCAGCTCCAGTCAGGTTAGTGACTGATTTACACTGAGAGCCAAGACAAGACCTTCGATGCAGGAATCAGTGAGACCGTTATTATTCAGTCTGGAGATTAGACAGAGTAAAGGTGAAGGACATAGAGATACTTGAGGCAGAGCAAATGTTTGGTGTTTATTCGTGATACAATTACTAATATTTGGGTCAGGCATCCAGTGTCGTTGAACACAATCCTTCACTGACTTACCCCAGTCTCTCTATTTTACATTTCGGCTCCCTCAAAATCGCAGTAACCAGTTTCACTCCGGAATCTCCCAGGTCACTGATCCCCAGCATAAACATGAATAGACACAGATAAACAAACTGATGCACACTGATGTATCTTCTGCCACTTGACTAATACAGGAAACATGTCAACAAATTAATCACCAGAATTTCCTGTCGTGGTCAATAATCCTCAGTGACCAGCTCCAGCTGTTTACCCTCAGTGTCGATTATTGATTAAATAGGAGAGCTGCTCACCCAGTTTAAATCCTGCTGACACGAATTCTGGCTGATTGTGTGTGCAAGGGAGAGGTAAATACAGGGAGAAATACAGAATGCAAAGTGTTGATAAGGATTTTGATATTATGATTGGAAGGAAGGACCGCTTACAGGCTTAGAGAGAGAAGACTTGCACAAATAAGTGGGGATGAAATTGTCCCACACGGGTAGAAGTAGTGACATGCCACAGAGATGGAGAGGGAAGAATCGCACAAAGAGACAGAGGGTGACAACTCACAATATACTTTCTACTGATAGCAACATGGACTGTGAGCAGAAAAAAATATTCGGCCCATCCGCCTAATAACCATATAACCATAAAACAATTACAGCACGGAAACAGGCCATCTCGGCCCTTCTATTCTGTGCCAAACTCTTAGTCTCACCTAGTCCCACTGACCTGCACTCAGCCCATAACCCTCCATTCCTTTCCTGTCCATATATCTATCCAATTTAACTTTAAATGACAACATCGAACCCGCTTCAACCACTTCATCTGAAAGCTCATTCCACACAGCTACCACTCTCTGAGTAAAGAAGTTCTCCCTCATGTTACCCCTAAACATTTGCCCTTCAAATCTCAGCTCATGTCCTCTTGTTTGAATCTCCCCCACTTTCAATGGAAAAAGCCTATCTACCTCAACTCTATTTATCCCCCTCAGAATTTTAAATACCTCTATCAAGTCCCCCCTCAACCTTCTATGCTCCAAAGAATAAAGACCCAACTTGTTCAACCTTTCTCTGTAACTTAGGAGATGAAATCCAGGCAACATTCCAGTAAATCTCCTCTGTACTCTCTCAATTTTGTTAACATCTTTCCTATAATTCGGTGACCAGAACTGTACTCAATACTCCAAATTTGGCCTTACCAATGCCTTACACAATTTCAACATTACATCGCAACTCCTATACTCAGTGCCCTGATTTATAAAGGCCAGTATACCAAAATCTTTCTTCACAACCCTATCCACATCAGATTTGATCTTCAGGGAACTATGCACCATTATTCCTAGATCCCTCTGTTCTACTGCATTCTTCAATACCCTACCATTTACCATGTATGTCCTATTTTGATTACTCCTACCAAAATGTAGTGCCTCACATTTAACAGCATTACACTCCATCTGCCATCTTTCAGCCCACTCTTCTAAGTGGCCTAAATCTCTCTGCAAGCTTTGAAAACCTACTTCATTAACCACAACTCCACCTTTCTTAGTATCATCTGCATACTTACTAATCCAATTTACCACCCCATCATCCATATCATTAATACATATGAAAAACAACATTGGACCCAGTACAGATCCCTGAGGTACACTGCTACACACCATCCTCCAATCTGACAAACAGTTATCCACCACTACTTTCTGGCATCTCCCATCCAGCCACTGCTGCACCCATTTTACTACTTCAATATTAATACCTAATGATTGAACCTTCCTAACTAACCTTCCGTTCGGGACCCTGTCAAAGGCCTTACTGAAGTCCATATAGACAACATCCACCACTTTACCCTCGTCAACTCTCCAAGTAAGCTCTTCAAAAAATCCAGTAAGATTTGTCAAACATGACCTTCCACACACAAATCCATGTTGACTGTTCCTAATCAGACCCTGTCTATCCATATAATTATATATACCATCTCTAAGAATACTTTCCATCAATTTACCCACCACTGACGTCAAACTAGCAGGCTGATAATTGCTAGGTTTACTCTTAGAACCCCTTTTAAGCAATGGAACAACATGAGTTATATGCCAATCTTCTGGCACCATCCCTGTTTCTAATGACATTTGAAATATTTCTGTCAGAGCCCCTGCTATTCCCACACTAACTTCCCTCAAGGTCCTAGGGAATATCGTGTCCAGACCCAGAGACTTATCCACTTTTATATTCCTTAAAAGCACCAGTGCTTTCTGTTCTTTAATCATCATAGTTTCCATAACTACCCTTCTTGTCTCCCTTACCTTACACAATTCAATATCCTTCTCCTTAGTGAATACCAAAGGAAAAAAATTGATCAAAATCTCCCCCATCTCTTTTGTCTCCACACATAGCCGTCCACTCTGATTCTCTAAGGGACCAATTTTATCCCTCACTACCCTTTTGTTATTAATATAACTGTAGAAACCCTTTGGATTCATTTCACCTTACTTTCCAAAGCAGCCTCATATCTTCTTTTAGCTTTTCTAATTTCTTTCTTAAGATTCTTTTTACATTCTTTATATTCCTCGAGCACCTCATTTACTCCAAACAGCCTATATTCATCGTAGAACCCTCTCTTTTTCCGAACCAAGTTTCCAATATCCCTTGAAAACCATGGCTCTCTCAAACTTCTAACCTTTCCTTTCAACTTAACAGGAACATAAAGATCCTGTACCCTCAAAATTTCACCTTTAAATGACCTCCATTTCTCTATTACATCCTTCCCATAAAACAAATTGTCCCAATCCTCAAAGTTAGCCTTTCTCCAATCAAATATCTCAACCCTGGGTCCAGTCCTATCCTTCTCCATAATTATATTGAAACTAATGGTATTATGATCACTGGACCCGAAGTGCTCCCCAACACATACCTCCATCACCTGAGATAGAAATATAGAAAATAGGTGCAGGAGTAGCCCATTCGGCCCTTCGAGCCTGCACCGCCATTCAGTATGATCATGGCTGATCATCCAACTCAGAACCCTGTAGCAGCCTTCCCTCCATATCCGCTGATCCCTCTAGCCACAAGGGCCATATCTAACTCCCTCTTAAATATAGCCAATGAACTGGTCTCAACTGTTTGCTGTGGCAGAGAATTCCACAGATTCACCACTCTCTGTGTGAAGAAGTTTTTCCTAATCTCCATCCTAAAAGGCTTCCCCTCTATCCTCAAACTGTGACCCCTCATTCTGGACTTCCCCAACATCGGGAACAATCTTCCTGCATCTAGCCTTTCCAATCCCTTTAGGATTTTATACGTTTCAATCAGATCCCCCCTCAATCTTCTAAAATCCAATGAGTATAAGCCTAGTCGATCCAGTCTTTCATCATATGAAAGTCCTGCCATCCCAGGGATCAATCTGGTGAGCCTCCTTTGTACTCCCTCTATGGCAAGAATGTCTTTCCTCAGATTAGGGGACCAAAACTGCACACAATACTCCAGGTGTGGTCTCACCAAGGCCTTGTACAACTGCAGTAGTACCTTCCTGCTCCTGTACTCGAATTCTCTTGCTATAAATGCCAGCATACCATTCGCCTTTTTCACTGCCTGTTGTACCTGCATGCCCACTTTCAGTGACTGGTGTACAATGACACCCAGGTCACATTGCACCTCCCGTTTTCCTAATCGGCCACCATTCAGATAATAATCTGTTTTCCTGTTTTTGCCACCAAGGTGGATAACCTCACATTTATCCACATTAAATTGCATCTGCCATGAATTTGCCCACTCATCTAACCTATCCAAGTCACCCTGCATCCTCTTCGCATCCTCCTCACAGCTAACACTGCCGCCCAGCTTCGTGTCATCCGCAAACTTGGAGATGCTGCATTTAATTCCCTCATCTAAGTCATTAATATATATTGTAAACAACTGGGGTCCCAGCACTGAGCCTTGCGGTACCCCACTTGTCACTGCCTGCCATTCTGAAAAGGTCCCGTTTATTCCCACTCTTTGCTTCCTGTCTGCCAACCAATTCTCTATCCACATCAATGCCTTACTCCCAATACCATGTGCTTTAAGTTTGCACACTAATCTCCTGTGTGGGAGGTTGTCAAAAACCTTTTGAAAATCCAAATATACCACATCCACTGGTTCTCCCCTATACACTCTACTAGTTACATCCTCAAATAACTCTGTGAGTTTCGTCAGACATGATTTTCCTTTCACAAATCTATGCTGACTTTGTCCGATGATTTCACCGCTTTCCAAATGTGCTGTTATCACATCTTTGATAACTGACTCTAGCATTTTCCCCACAACCGATGTTAGGCTAACCGGTCTATAATTCCCCGGTCTCTCTCTCCCTCCTTTTTTAAAAAGCAGGGTTACATTAGCCACCCTCCGATCCTCAGGAACTAGTCCAGAATCTAAAGAGTTTTGAAAAATTATCACTAATGCATCCACTATCTCTTGGGCTACTTCCTTAAGCACTCTGGGATGCAGACCATCTGGCCCTGGGGATTTATCTGCCTTTAATCCTTTCAATTTACCTAACACTTCCCTACTAACATGTATTTCCCTCAGTTCCTCCATCTCACTAGACCCTCTGTCCCCTACTATTTCCAGAAGATTATTTACATCCTCCTTTGTGAAGACAGAACCAAAGTAGATATTCAACTAGTCTGCCATGTCCTTGTTCCCCATAATCAATTCACCTGTTTCTTTCTGTAGGGGACCTACATTTGTCTTAACCAATCTTTTTCTTTTCATATATCTATAAAAGCTTTTACAGTCAGTTTTTATGTCCCCTGCCAGTTTTCTCTCATAACCTTTTTTCCCCTTCCTACCTCATTCCCTGACAGGAGATCCAACACTGCCCCTTCTCTAGCTGGTACCTCTATGTATTGCTGCAAAAAACTATCCTGCACACATTTTACAAACTCCAAATCATCCAGCCCTTTTACAGAATGCGCTTCCCAGTGAATGTGTGGAAAATTAAAATCTCCCATAATCACAACCTTCTACTTACTACAAATATCTGCTATCTCTTTACAAATTTGCTCCTCCAATTCTCACTCCCCATTAGGTGGTCTGTAATACACCCCTATAAGCTTCACTACACCTTTCCCATTCCTCAATTCCACCCAAATAGGACTTCCCTGGACAAGTTCTCTAATCTGCCCTGTCAAAGCACCGCTGTTATATTTTCTCTGACAAGCAATGCAACACCGCCTCCTTTTACCCCTCTGATTCTATCACAACTGAAGCAACGAAATCCTGGAAAATTTTGTTGCCAATCACACCCCTCCTGCAACCATGTTTCAGTAATAGCTACAACATCATATTTCCAGGTATCAATCCATGCTCTAAAGCTCATCCACCTTTCTTACAATGCTCCTAGCATTAAAATAGATGCATTTGAGAAACTCTTCACCTCTTACGCTCTGTTTATCCCCAACGGAGCAAACAACTTTGTTATCTTTTTCTTCCTTCTCCCCTACATCTACGGTCTGAGTGCTCCTGGTCTCTGTCCCCTGCCTACCCTCCCTCACACACTGTCTACTAGCTTTCTCTATTTGTAACTAAGTTCCTCTCTCCTAGTCTCTTCAATTTGATTTCCACCCCCCCCAACCATTCTCATTTAAAGTCACCTCAGCAGCCCTCGCAAATCTCCCCACCAGGATATTGGTCCCCCTAGGATTCAAGTGCAACCCATCCTTTTTGTACAGGTCACACCTGCCCCAAAAGAGGTCCCAATGATCCAAAAACTTGAATCCCTGTCCCCTGCTCCAATCCCTCAGCCACGCATTTATCCTCCACCTCATTGCATTCCTACTCTCACTGTCGCACAGCACAGGCAGTAATCCCGAGATTACTACCTTTGCGGTCCTTCTTCTCAACTCCCTATATTCTCCTTTCAGGACCTCTTCCCTGTTCCTACCTATGTTATTGGTACCTATATGTACCACGACCTCTGGCTCCTCATCCCCCCACTTCAGGATATCTTGGACGCGATCAGAAACATCCCGACCCTGGCACCAGGGAGGCATCCGGGTCTCCTGACTGCATCCACAGAATCGCCTATCTGATCCCCTAACTATCGAGTCCCTTATTACCACTGCCCTCCTCTTCCTTTCCCTACCCTTCTGAGCTACAGGACCGGACTCTGTGCCGGAGGCACAGCCACTGTCACTTCCCCCAGGTAAGATGTCCCCCCCCAACAGTACTGTACTCAAACAGGAGTACTTATTGTAATAGTCGTTGAACATCCAAATTCTCTGCCTTTTCCCATCTTTCTCATATCCATTTGTCTTTCCATCCTCAATACCTCTAGAACACATTTAATTACTATTAGGATTTTTATTTCCTTCCCTGTTTGATCCCGCCCATAATTCTGTTTCTTTTAAATGGACTAACCCCCCAGTCTTCTCCACTACAGGGGAAACTAAACCCAGCCTGTCCTGCCTCTTCTCAATGATGAAAAGCACCATCCCAGTCATCGCTCTGGTGAAACTTCTCCACACTATACTCGAGGCAACATATCAATCCTCTGTACATCTGCCAACTAGACCTGCGTCCAGTACCTCTGCTGCAGTCAAACAGATGATTCACATTTTCATTACTTCACTGTTTCTGTATTCTATGCCAGAGGTACTGAAAACAATTGCTCTGTCTACCATAAACCACCGCTAATGGCTTCAGAGATTCTGAGACCTGCACAGCAAGGAAAATCACTAGCATCTGCTGACCCTCAATCTAACAGATTTGGTGAAGTCACTGATTCTATATCATTTAATCCTCCACAAATTCCGGTAAAGAGCCTCAAATTCTACTATTCATCTGCTAAACAGGGACAATCCATGATGCTAAATGACCGAGAATATCTGGACGACAAGAGAGTACACTGGAGCCACTGGATTAAAGTCTGTCAGCCACAATAAAAGAACATGAACTCCAACACCACACAAAGTCAGAGTTCAGTATGAGGCAGCAGCCTTACTAGTCCTTTCTCAGCACATCATTATCAATCCTTCCCAAGCCCTTAACATCCATGTTCCATATCTCAGCTTAATCAGTCCTTTGAAACTACAACGTTTCATTCCAGCTGCCATTAGTTTGAGCAGGCTAAAAGCTGAAAAGCAGAACCACCAGGGTAGTAGTCTCTGGACTGCTGCATCTGCAACGCACCAGTAATGGTCAGAATAGATGATTTGACAGATGAATACGTGGCTGATTAATTGAGGCATATGATTTCAGATCTCTAGATCCATGTAAGGCGTGACCTGCACAACAGGTACGTGTTACACATGAGCCCGAGGGAGACCAAATATCCTTCCGGGCAGATCTATTGGGGAAAGCGTAAACAAATTTGTATGGAGCACTAGAGTGATCGCTCTCTGGATAGGTCAATTGATATACAAGTAGATGGAAGGACCAGCAAGATTTCAGTTAGTGGGATGAGTTGCAGAGTAACAGTGGTACAAAATCGAAAAGGTTGACGAATATAGGTTGGAAAGTGAACGCATGCAGTGTACGTTAAACGTAGATTGTCTTGCAGAACATTTAGAGTTTATTAAGTATGACGTTGTGGGCATCAATAAGTATAGGCTGAAAAAAGATCATACATGGAAGCATACACTTTGCACTGAGGGTGGAGGGCTCAGACTGTGAAAATTGAAAGCAAATCCTTGCAAAGAGTCATGTATAGGCCTCTGAACAGTAGCCAGGATGTGGGAAATAAATATAAAGGGAGATTTAAAAAAATGCATGTCAAAAGGGTAATGATAGGATAGTCATGGGGATATTAATATGCATGTGGATTAGGAAAATCAGGTTGGTGCTGAATCCGAAGACAGCGAATTTCTAGAATGCATACAAGATGGCATTTTAGAGCAGATTGCAGTTGAACCCATCCTCGAATGAGTGCTGTGTAAGGAGTCAAGTTTGATGAGGGAGTTTAAGGTAAAGGAACACTTAGGAGGCAGTGATAATACTATGATAGACTAAGCCCTGCTTTTGACAGGAAGAAAGATAAAGTGAGATCAGTATTACAGTGGAGTAAAGGGAATTATAGAAGCATGAGAGAGAAGACGACTAATGTTGATTGGAAGGGTTGGGAGGGAGATGAGTGGGAATTATGGCAGAACTGCATTAGTTCCTTGGAGAACTTCAGATGGGTCAGGATAAATTAACCCTGAATAAGAATACGTACAAGCAGGATGAAGCAAACGTGGTTGTCAAGGACAGTCAAAGACAGCATAAAAGCAAAAGAGAGGGCTAATAATGAAGAGCAATATTTATGGGAAATTAGAGGATCTTGAAGCATTTAAAAACTAACGGTAGGCAACCAAAAAAAAAGTAAGTAAAGAAAAGATAAAATATGAAGGTAAAGTTGGCAATCATATCAAAGAGGAGCTTTCTTTTTATCAGATATATAAAGAGTAAAACAGGGGCGAGATTAGATATCGGACTGCTGTAAAACTAAAGGGGAGCAGTAGTAATGGCAGGACAAGGGAATGGCGAATGAACTAAATAAATATTTTTGCATCGGTATTCACTGTGTGCCAGAAGTTCCAAGGTGTTAGGGGGCAAAATTGAGTGCAATTGCTATTGATAGGGAGAATGTGCTCGGAAGAGAAAAGGCATGAAGTTAACTAGGTCATCTGCTTCATTAGGACACTGAAATTGGTAGCCAAAGAGTCTATGGAGGAAGTGGCAAATATCTTTCAAGAATCATTGGATTTTTGCATAGTTGCTGAGGAGTGGAATATTACAATTTTCACTCCACACTTCAGGAACAGGAGGCAGAGAAAAGGAAATTATAGGTCATTTAGCCTGACCTCAGTGGTGGGGAAGATGTTCGTGTCGATATTAAAATAGGAAGTCTGTGGGTACTTGGAGGCACGTGCTGAAATATATTTATATCTATTTATTTCTATATAGTGATACAGAATGGAATCGGCCCTTTGAGCCTCGCCATCTAGAAATTACCCCGATTTAATCCTAGGCTAATAACAGGATAATTTCCAATGACCATCTAAACGACTGATCTTTGGACAGTGGGAGAAAAGAGATGCACCCGGAGGAATCCCACGCGGCTCACAAGTGGAGGTTACAGTGAAACTTCATAAAATGGCAGCCTCCATTCTTTCAGCCACAACTGCCATTGGTTTCTCCATTTGCACTTCCCTTAACCCCTTCACTATACTTCATTAGGAGTTTGAAGAGATTTGGCATGTCAACTAATACACCCAAAACATTCTACAGATGTACTATGGAGAGTATTCTGACAGGCTGCATCACTGACTGGTATGGGAGGGGCGAGGCTACTGCACAGGACTGATAGAAGTTGCAGAGGGTTGTAAATCTAGTCAGCTCTATCTTGGGTATTAGCCTACAAAATACCGAGAACATCTTCATAGAGCGGTGACTCAGAAAGGCAGCGTCCATTCTCAAGGACATCCAGCACCCAGGGCATGCCCTTTTATGACTGTTACCATCAGGTAGGAGGTACAGAAGTCTGAAGGCACTCACTCAGCGATTCAGGAACAGCTTCTGCCCCTCAGCCATCCAATTCCTAAATGGACATTGAATCTTTGGACACTACCTCACTTTTATAATATACAGTATTTTTGTTTTATTGCACTTTTTAAAAAATCTATTCAATATACGTAATTGATTTACTTATCTATTTATTATTTTTGCTTTATTTACCTTTATTCTCTTCTATTTTATGTATTGAATTGAACTGCTGCTGCTAAGTTAACACATTTGTCATCACATGCCGGTGATAATAAACCTGATTCTGATTCTGAGCGTAGGAAAAGGGGAGGGAGAGTTGGGAGAAGGGAGGCTGAGAGAGTGAAGGGAAGGCAGAGGGGTAGAGAGGAGGAAAGAAAGAAGAGAGAGAGAGAGAGGAGGAAAGAAAGGAGAGAGAGAGAGAGAGGAGGAAAGAAAGGAGAGAGAGAGAGGAGGAAAGAGAGAGAGAGAGGAGGAAAGAAAGAAGAGAGAGGAAGGAGAAAGGAGAGAGGAGTGGAAGAACAGACATTGGGGGGATAAGAGAATTGAGGTGGGTGGGAGAAAGTATGAGGATGAGGAAGTGGAGAGGGAAGAGAGAGCAGCGAGGGGAGAGAGGTGAAAAAGGCAGGAGTGATGGAAAAGGTGAAGGCGCTGCACACAGTCGGACATGCTGTTTGTTCCTCTCCGGGATGTCCTGTCTCCGAAAGGGATCAGACTAGTAAGTGTTCTTTTGTCAACGCATGCTGCTTGATATCCAGAATATAATGCTCATGGAAATATGGAATCGAATACAATGAGCATTTTAAATAGAAAATGTAAGTGTCTGTCAGACACGTAAATAGAAAAAAAACGGCACAAACGGACATGTAGGTAAAGACAATCAGTGTAAATGGACGAAGAGTTTCGGCATGGATGTGATCAGTACAACACTGTGACACACCGAATCTAGGAGACCTCCATTTCCTTGTGTAGATTTCAGCATTATAAACACTTGCAGAGCTATAATTCATCTGGGAATTCAATGTGTTCGCGTCATTACTTAGTATAGGATTACATTTTTTGCTATTCTATGAACAAGTTTATTTTTCAGAATAGTACAGCATAGTACAGGCCCTGTGGCCCACATTGTTGTGCCGACCCTCAAACCCTGCCTCCCATATCCCCGCAACTGAAATTCTTCCATATACCTGTCTAGTAGTCTCTTAAATTTCACTGGTATATCTGCCTCCACCACTGACTCAGGCAGTGCATTCCACACACCAACCACTCTCTGAGTTAAAAACCTTCCTCTAATATCCCCCTTGAACTTCCCACCCCTTAACTTAAAGTCCTGTCCCCTTGTATTGAGCAGTGGTGCCCTGGGGAAGAGCCACTGGCTATCCACTCTATCTATTCCTCTTAATATCTTGTACACCTCGATCATGTCTCCTCTCATCCTCCTTCTCTCCAAAGAGTAAAGCCCTAGCTCCCTTAATCTCTGATCATAATCCATACTCTCTAAACTAGGCACCATCCTGGTAAATCTCCTCTGTACCCTTTCCAATGCTTCCACATCCTTCCTATAGTGAGGCGACCAGAAAGGGACACAAGTGTGGCCTAACGAGAGTTTTATAGAACTGCATCATTACCTCGCGTCTAACAAACTCTATCCCTTGACTTATGAAAGCTGACACTCCATAAGCTTTCTTAACTACCCTATGAGGCAACTTTCAGGGATCTATGGACACGTACCCCCAGATCCCTCTGCTCCACAACACTCCCAAGTATCCTGCCGTTTACTTTGTACTCTGCCTTGGAGTTTGTCCTTCCAAAGTGTACCACCTCACACTTCTCCGGGTTGAACTCCATCTGCCACTTCTCAGCCCATTTCTGCAACCTATCAATGTCTCTCTGCAAACTTTGAAAATCCTCTACACTGTCTATAACACCACCAACTTTTTGTCGTCTGCAAACTTGCCAACCCACCCTCCTACCCCCACATCCAGGTTGTTGATAAAAATCACGAAAAGTAGAGGTCCCAGAACCGATCCTTGTGGGACACCACTAGTCGCAACCCTCCAATCCAAATGTACCCCCTCTACCAGAACCCTCTGTCTTCTGCAGGCAATCCAATTCTGAATCCACCTGGCCAAACTTCCCTGTATCCTATGCCTTCTGACTTTCTGAATAAGCCTACTGTGTGGAACCTTGTCAAATGCCTTACTAAAATCCATGTAGCTCACATCCACTGCACTACCCTCATCTATATGCCTGGTCACCTCCTCAAAGAACTCTATCAGGCTTGTTAGACACAATCTGCCCTTCACAAAGCCATGCTGACTGTCCCTGATCAGACCATGATTCTCCGAATGCCCACAGATCCCATCTCTAAAATTCTTTACCAACAGCTTTCCCACCACAGACGTAAGGCTCACTGGTCTATAATTACCCGGACTATCCCTACTACCTTTTTTGTACAAAGGGACAACATTCGCCTCCCTTCAATCCTCTGGTACCATTCCCGTGGACAACTAGGACATAAAGATCCTAGTCAGAGACTCAGCAGTCTCTTCCCTCGCCTGGTGGAGCAGCCTGGGGAATATTCCGTCAGGCCCCGGGGACTTATCCGTCCTCATCTATTTTAACAACTCCAACACCTCCTCTCCCTTAATATCAACATGCTCCAGAACATCAACCTCACTCATATTGTCCTCACCGTCATCAAGTTCCCTTGCGATTGGATTTCAGTTTGCAGTTGTCTCCAAGGGAAATGTTACCTCAAACTCAACAATTAGATTCCAGCTTACACAATTGGTAAGCATCCATTGTCGTAAGTAAAGCTGTCAACCCCCTTTCGATAATTTTGTAACTTGAGAATCATTCCCACACATTTGAAATTCTTGCTTGGGATTCAATTTAGAATTCTTTCCTTAGATCCTGTTATTCTGCATTCACACATAGAAATCTTCAATAGAACATCCAGCAACCATACTCTATCAGCCCCCTGCACGACTCTATATAAACTATCTCTTTATGACATTGGATTCCAGCTTGTTACCCGCGACTGAGTATCTGTATATTAATCGCTAGAAACATTCTATTGGATTTCAGTGTTTACACCTCCCCCAGTCCCAGATCCTACTAATTACCCGTAAGTATAACCTTCTGGTAGAGGATATGGGATGTATTGCCGCGGGAGGAGGAGTACAGTGCGGAGGACGACCAGGAAGCTCAGACAGCTGATGAACAGGAACATGGGCTTCAGGTAAATACCGGTTTCATACAACACCTGAGAGTGTGAAGCAAAGAAGTTGGGACATGTCAGTGGGGAGCGGACAAAACAATTCGATATGAATAACTTAAAGGCCCAGTGGTCTTTCACCCCACCATTTTACCTCTTTCAACATGTCCACGTCTGACAAAGGAAAATCATGTCTGACGAATCTCATAGAATTTTTTGAGGATGTAACTAGTAGAGTGGATAGGGGAGAACCAGTGGATGTGGTATATTTCGATTTTCAAAAGGCTTTTGACAAGGTCCCACACAGGAGATTAGTGTGCAAACTTAAAGCACATGGTATTAGGGGTAAGGTATTGATGTGGATAGAGAATTGGTTGGCAGACAGGAAGCAAAGAGTGATAATAACGGGACCTTTTCAGAATGGCATGCAGTGACTAGTGGGGTACTGCAAGGCTCAGTGCTGGGACCCCAGCTGTTTACAATATATATTAATGACTTGGATGAGGGAATTAAATGCAGCATCTCCAAGTTTGCAGATGACACAAAGCTGGGTGGCAGTGTTAGCTGTGAGGAGGATGCTAAGAGGATGCAGGGCGACTTGGATAGGTTAAGTGAGTGGGCAAATTCATGGCAGATGCAATTTAATGTGGATAAATGTGAAGTTATCTACTTTGGTGGCAAAAACAGGAAAACAGATTATTATCTGAATGGTGGCCGATTAGGAAAAGGGGAGGTGCAACGAGACCTGGGTGTCATTATACATCAGTCATTGAAAGTGGGCATGCAGGTACAGCAGGCGGTGAAAAAGGCGAATGGTATGCTGGCAGTTATAGCAAGAGGATTCGAGTACAGGAGCAGGGAGGTACTACTGCAGTTGTACAAGGCCTTGGTGAGACCACACCTGGAGTATTGTGTGCAGTTTTGGTCCCCTAATCTGAGGAAAGACATCCTTGCCATAGAGGGAGTACAAAGAAGGTTCACCAGATTGATTCCTGGGATGGCAGCACTTTCATATGATGAAGGTCTGGATGAACTGGGCTTATACTCGTTGGAATTTAGAAGATTGATGGGGGATCTTATTGAAACGTATAAAATCCTAAAGGGATTGGACAGGCTAGATGCAGGAAGATTGTTCCCGATGTTGGGGAAGTCCAGAATGAGGGGTCACAGTTTGAGGATAAAGGGGAAGCTTTTTAGGACCGATATTAGGAAAAACTTCTTCACACAGAGAGTGGTGAATCTGTGGAATTCTCTGCCACAGGAAACAGTTGAGGCCAGTTCATTGGCTATATTTAAGAGGGAGTTAGATATGGCCCTTGTGGCTAAAGGGATCGGGGGGTATGAAGGGAAGACTGGTACAGGGTTCTGAGTTGGATGATCAGCCATGATCATACTGAATGGCGGTGCAGGCTCGAAGGGCTGAATGGCCTACTCCTGCACCTATTTTCTATGTTTCTATGTTTCTATGTCTTCCCCTTTACTCTGCTCGGCCTTCCATTTTCCGGGTTCCTCTGTCAATAGTATCTCCTTCCTCAGTTTCTCCCTATTTGTTCACTGCAGACCTCTCGGTTTTCTTTCCATATCTTTCTCTCTTCTTCTCCTCTCGCCTACAAACAGTTGTCTTGCTTTCTCTCTTCCTGTCTCTCGTTCGTTCTCAAACTCACTGTCCCTCCTTGCATCTTCCATTGCTTACTATCGTAAACACACATTCTTCCCCTAAAAGTATCTTTCTTCTGCTTGCTATCCCCATAAAAGCACTGCTTTCTCTTATCAGAGCCAGGTCTCCAATCGCTTGTCCTCTTGTCACTCTCTCCCTTGCTGGTGATTCCTGACCGACCTGGCTAAATGACCCACCAAGTGACGTTGAATCTGCAGGAGGTAATCACCGCCTCAGAATGCGCAGTGCAGCCTCCCTGAACCGACAGAACGTCAACGAGACGGAGGGGGCCGTTGTATCCACCGTCTGTCCTCAAATTTGGCTTCAGGACAATTGCTTTCAGACCAAAGATCTCCCCTTTCTCTTCGACATGTTCATTCTCTCGGATAGCTTTCAACCTTCGATTAAAACTTTTGATTAATTCTCTCTTTATTTCCCTGTTCTTTCTACCAGAACAGAAGTGTTATCTTCATAATCACCCTTACATGCTTTGACCACTCATCTCTTTTTGTTCCAGAAAGAACCAAGGACTCGCCTGTTTCACTTTTCCTCACAACCATTGTCGCCCTGGAGTAAACGACACTGCTCTTTCCCTATCTAATCCTGCACTTACAACGTTTCATCCCTGAAACCATTTTTGTGGTCAGTTTGACGTCAGTGAATCTCACCTTGACCACTAGTAACACGACTGCTGAGGAATCAAAGGCTCCGTTGTGCAGGGTGATGACCGTCGACCGCTTACTGCCAAATAAGTTTCCAACCTGAAGATCAGACGCATAAATATCGTCAGAATGGGAACGACACTGCACAGAACTCTGTTAAGTTGTAATTAAATATATTCGAAGTTCCCATTACTGTGCCGGACTCTGATTCACAGAGACTATATTCGCGGTGCGTTACTGAGCCCCGACAGAGTCGCAAAGACATAATCTCTGCGTGGGAATCCAATTACACCAACATAGGACAAAATGATGCACGTGTTCCTGTCATGAAATTAATGTCCTCAAAATAGGGGCAATCTGACAGCGCTGCACCTTGCACAGTGTTGGTGCTGAAGAACGCATACGGCTAGCGAATGTTTCTGATGGATTGCCCCATTGCAGGCAGGATGGACAGTCGTGAAAGAGAGCCACAACATTGACCATCTCGCAATGAACCTCAGACAGTACTGATGAAGAACTGAATAGCAGGATGGGGTCCGTGTTGAGAGAGGAGGACACTAATGCACAGTACTGAGATTGCGGCAGTTTTCAGAGAGTAATGCACTCTATCTCCAATAGTTTCTATTGAAGGGGCAATATTGACAGACCAGTACTTGGGTGAGGGCAAGGCTTCGTGTGTGCAGAGCACATTTGGTGCAGGCCAACTATACAGCGATTCCGCAAGTGGTCCATTGCAGAACGCAGTTCTCTGGCATTAATAATCGTGGCAGGTCAGTGATCCCCAATCACTACCACTCCGATAGTGTGGCCAACTCTCATGCCTTCCCTCTCCAACACGGGTTTGTCATTAATTCTTGTTCACTACCTTTCAGATAGTGCAGGAGTCCAGCGAGATCGCCTGTCCCCGCATGTCACGACAATGCCCCTTGTTGACTGTCCCTCCCACAATGTAATATTCTATCAGTGCTACCCCCTCCCACCAAACCAACACTGCCCCGGACTTCATTTCGTTTTACCACTTGCTGTTCTCTCTGCACTGCCACATGACAGATAGTTGTTTTTTTTTTCAGCTACGTACTTCAAGTTTCAGGGAATACTGTACCTGAACGTTGGTGCCAAGCAAGAGGAGTCCACCCACTCCTAACAACAATATTGCAGGGAAAAGCAGTCCGGCTGTCGCTGGAACAGAGCGAAACGGAAATAAAGACATCAGCTGTTACGTCACATGTTGGTCGAAATCAGTTGACATAGAGCACCGGCCTTTAGTTTGGTTAAACCAAGTCTTATTAATGATTACTTTTCACTCAGTTACTTCCAGCATAACAGTTTTAAAAGAATAGCATTCACCACGGAAGTGGTGCCTTCCTCGTTTCTCCACAGTTTGTCAGAGTAGACGCGGCTCAAGTATCTCTGCCTCGAGAGTATGCCGCGACGGAGTTGGGACTCCTCAACTCCACTCATTCGGTTGTGTTTGGGCCCTTCAACTGTACTCTCAGAGTTGGGATACCTGAGCTCCGTTCCTCCAAGTGTGGCGCTTTGCTCAGTATTCCTGTCCTGGAAGCGCATGCTGCATGTGCAGCACCCAGTTCACAGAAATACGTAATACCGTTTGTGAACAGATGGCCAAGCAGAGAAAAGAGTAAGTTCCTACCCCATCTTGACTGTAAATTGCCAAAGTATTATCACATCCAGAATACCCTTCGCTCTCCCGCTCTCCGTCATTTGTTCACTTTCCAGCTCCCTCTACTCATCTGTCTCTCTCATTCACAATGTCTTTCTTCCCCACTCCAGGTCCTTCCTTAATCTTCCCTTTTTTCTCTCTTCTTTCTCTACCCTCTATCCCACCTGACCATCTTTTCCTACTCTATCATTTTCTTCTCCGACCCCTTATCACCTCTCTCAGGCTCGCTCTCCCTTCCTGCTAGCCATTCTCTGTATTCCTGCCGGCGCACGCAAATAAGGTCGAAGCGAGTTTGATTTCCTGCCATGGAGAACGCGATCATCAGGGTGGCCGATGTATACAGGAGTCTGGGAAGAGACATACATAATTTATTGACTTCTCGCTATGATATCTCGTATCCCGTATCCTCCGGAATTATCACGAACCAATACTCCCAGCCATTTTAACTCATTCTCGACAGCGAAGAGGAGTTTAGCATCGTGAAACACTAGCAACATACACAATATGCCGATGGAACGCAGCAGTCCAGACAGCATCCATAGGAAAAAGCACAGTTGACGTTTCTTCCTATGGATGCTGTCTGTCCTGCTGCGTTCCACCAGCATTATGTATGTATTGCTTGAATTTCCAGCATCTGCAGATTTCCTCGTGTGATCGTGAAATTCTACTTGGCTTTGGGTGAAAGGTTATATCCAGTTCTAAATGTGACTATTGGCGATGAAAGTCACTTATTGGAGGGGGCAGAGTACCTTAACCACATCGTCGTCCTGTGTTGTCCTTGTCAATTATCATCTTGATCCTAACATCCCGACGCAAATCTCCCTTAGGCATATGTTTCTACTCGCCGTCCTCCTAATACAGTGTGAAGGCAAAGAGGTAGCTCTTCAAAGATCTGTGACGATTCCATTTTCTTCTTCCCTTCAAATTCAACAATACCTTTCAACTATCGAAGCCTGTCAGCCATCTTACATCAACTTTTTTTCCGAAACGACGCTCATTTCATGCTGCCATACCTTGCTGATGTAACTTAGCCGGTCGAGCAGTAACTGTGGGGAACTGAGCCATTGCCGAAACAGTGATGATATATCTATGTATAACCATATAACAATTACAGCACGGAAACAGGCCATCTCGGCCCTTCTAGTCCTTGCCGAACTATTACTCTCACCTAGTCCCACCGACCTGCACTCAGCCCATAACCCTTCATTCCTTTCCTGTCCACATATCCATCCAATTTAACTTTAAACGACAACATCGAACCTGCCTCAACCACTTCTGCTGGAAGCTCGTCCCACACAGCTACCACTCTCTGAGTAAAGAAATTCCCCCTCAAGTTACCCCTGAACTTTTGCCCTTTAACTCTCAACTCATGTCCTCTTGTCTGAATCTCCCCCATTGATGATGGCATTCCATTCGCAACGTCGATAATTACTGTCCTCCTGCAGATGATACTCGAACCGCTTTGTTCGTCCAGCGGCTCGCTTCTTGCTCAGGATTGCAGCTGTTACAGTGCCTTATCTATCCTGTTTCTTGTTCCTGTTCTGAGGGGAGGCTCCTGGACCTCACCACTAATTGCTGACGCACAAACGTAGACTCTGCTCTTTCACATTACTGAGCCAAGCATCTCATCGGCTGGTTCCCCGGAAGAATGTTCATCAAAACCCCCATGAACAGCACACAATGTAATCACCTATCACCATAACATAACAGGGAGATCTACAGTGTCCCTGATGACTTTACCTGCCTTTGAACACTCTGCATTAAGGAGTTGGTGTTGAGAATCAATGAACTCCAGATAATTTGGGAAGCTAAGGGGGTGACTGATAGGTCATATAGAGAATTAGGTACACCCATGGAAACTGGGTGACAATCAGGAAGGGAAAAAGGTGTAAACAGCCAGTACAGAGTAACCCTATAGCCATCCTCCTCAACAACAGATATGCCACTTTGATGCTGCTGGGAGGGGGTTGTTGGGTGACCTGAGAGGGGAAAGTCACAGCAGTCGCATCTCTGGTACTGAGTCTGCCCCGGTCACTCAGAAGGGAAGGAGGGAGAAGAAACAAGCTGTGAGGGGATTCATTAGTTAGAGAAGAGAAAAGAGGTTCTGAAGATGTGAATGAATTTCCCAAAGGTATGTTGCCTTCCAGGTACCAGGGTCCAGGACATCTCTCATTGAGTCCTCAGCGTTCTGAAGTGGGAGGGTGAGTAACAGAGCTCGAGGTCCATGTTGGTACTAATGACGTAGGTAGGATCAGTTATTAGGCTCTGCAAAGTGAGGTCAGGGAGTTAGGTGCTAAATTAAAGGGTTGTGCTCCCAGGATTGCGACCTGTGTCATGTGCTAATGAGGCCAGAAATAGGAAGATGATCAAGTTGAACACTTGACTAAGGAGTTCATGTAGAAGGGAGGCTGTCAGATTTTTGGGTCGTTGGGCCCCCTTCCAGGGAAGGTGGGACCTGTGCAGAAGAGACAGTTTGCACCTGAACAGGAAGGGTTCTAATATCCCAGCGAGGGGTGGGAGAACTGAACTAAAGTTGCAGGGGGATGGGAACCAGAGTGGCAGAGCAGTTAGTGGAGAGGTTTTGGAGGATAAATGCACTGCTGAAGGATTAGAGCAGGGATTCAGATTTTTGGATCATTGGGACCTCGTCTGATGCAGCTGTGACCTGTACAAAAAAGGGCAGGTTGCACATGAATATGAGGAGAACTCGTATCCTGGCAGGGAGGTTTGGTAATGCTGTTGGTGAGGGTTTAAGCTAGATTTGCGGGGTGGGGGGGTGGGGAGAGGAAGCAAACTGAAGAGGCAGAAGATGGGAAGGTTGAAGCACAAGTAGTGATGGCTTGTAGGGAGTTTGTGAGGAAGGATAGGCATATGTTTGAGCAAAGACACAGCTTGATGGTTCGAGATGTGTCTATTTTAATGCAAGAAGTGTCATAAACAAGGTGGGTTAACTTGCAGCGTGGATCAGTACGTGGAACTGTGACGTGGCCAGTACAGGGACGCAGAGGGTGGTGGTGGAGGGAGTACATTCAGATTGGAGGATTGTGACTAGTGGTGTCCCACAAGGATCTGTTCTGGGACCTCTACTTTTCGTGATTTTTATTAACGACCTGGATGTGGGGGTAGAAGGGTGGGTTGGCAAGTTTGCAGATGACAGAAAGGTTGGTGGTGTTGTAGATAGTGTACAGGATTGTCAAAGATTGCAGAGAGACATTGATAGGATGCAGAAGCGGGCTGAGAAGTGGCAGGTGGAGTTCAACCCAGAGAAGTGTAAGGTGGTACACTTTGGAAGGACAAACTCCAAGGCAGAGTATAGAGTAAGTGGCAGATACTTTGTCGTGTGGAGGAGTAGAGGGATCTGGGGATACATGTCCACAGATCCCTGAAAGTTGTCTCACAGGTAGATAGGGTAGTTAAGCAAGCTTATGGAGTGTCAGCTTTCACAAGTCGAGGGTTAGAGTTTAAGAGTCGCAGGATAATGATGCAGCTCTATAAAACTCTGGTTAGGCCACACTTGGAGTATTGTGTCCAGTTCTGGTCGCCTCACTATAGGAAGGACGTGGAAGCATTGAAAAGGGTACAGAGGAGATTTACCAGGATGCTGCCTGGTTTAGAGAGTATGGATTATGATCAGAGATTAAGGGAGCTCGGGCTTTACTCTTTGGAGAGAAGGAGGATGAGAGGAGATATCAAGGTATTAAGATATACAAGATATTAAGAGGAATAGATAGAGTGGACAACCAGTTCCTCTTCCCCAGGGCACCACTGCTTAGTGCAAGAGGACATGGCTTTAAGGTAAGGGTGGGAAGTTCAAGAGGGATATTAGAGGAAGGTTTTTAACTCAGAGAGTGGTTGGTGCGTGGAATACACTGCCTGAGTCAGTGGTGGAGACAGATACACTAGTGAAATTTAAGAGACTACTAGACAGGTATATGGAGGAATTTAAGGTGGGAATGGGAGGCAGGGTTTAAGGGTCGGCACAACATTGTGGGCCGAAGGGCCTGTACTGTGCTGTACTATTCTATGTTCTGTGTAGCAGAGGTTCTCAGGGAAATGCACAGCAGAAATGTGGCAAATGTTCTGGGAGCGTTTGTATGGAGTTCTGCTAATGTGTGTTCCATTGAGGCAGGGAAGGGATGGTAGGGTTAAAGAACCATGGTGTACAAAGGATGTAGAAAATCTATTTATGAAGAAAAAAATGCTCCAGAAGGTTCAAGAAACAAGGTACTGTTAGAGCTCTAGAAAATTGCAATGTTACCAGGAAGGAGCTTAGGAATGGAATTGGGGGAGCCAGAGGGGCCATTAGAAGGCCTTGTTGAGCAAGATTAAGGCAAACCTCAAGGCATTCCACAAGTATGTGAAGAGCAAGTGCATGAGCTGTGTGAGAACAGGACCAATCTGGTGCAATAGTGTAAACATGTGCATGGAGTCAGCGGAGGTACTTTGAATACTTTGCTTCAGTATTCACCAGGGAAAAAGACCTTGGGAATTGTGGGGATGACTTAGAGTGGACTGAATCACTTGAGCATACAGAGCTTAAGAAAGAGGATGTGCTGGAGCTTTTGAAAAGCATTAAGTTAGATGAGTTACTGGGGCCAGATGAAATATGCCCCAGGCTACTGTGGGAAGTGAGAGAGGAGATTGCTGAGTCTTTAGCGATTGGAGGGTTGCAAATAATGTTCCCTTGTTCAAGAAAGGGAATAGAGATAACCCAGGATATTATAGACCGGTGAGTCTGACTTCAGTGGTGGGCAAATTGTTGGAGAAGATCCTGAGAGGCAGGATTTACGAGCATTTAGAGAGACATAATCTCATTAGGGGTGGTCAGCTAGGCTTTGTCAGGGGCAGGTCGTGCCTTTTGAGCCTGATTGAATTGTTTGAGGATTCAACAAAACACATTGATGAAGGTAGAGCAGTGGATGTAGTGTACATGGATTTCAGTAAGACATTTGATAAGTTTCCCCATGCAAGGTCCTTCAGAAAGTAAGGAGGCATGGGATCAAAGGAGACCTTGCTGTGTCGATCAAGAATTGGCTTGTCCACAGAAGGCAAAGGGTGGTTGTAGATGGTTTGTATTCTACATGGAGGACAGTGACCAGTTGTGTTCTGCAGGGATCTGTTCTGGGACCCCTCCTCTTTGTGATTTTTATAAATGACCTGGATGAAGAAGTAGAAAGGTGGGTTAGTAAGTTTGCTGATGACACAAAGGTTGGAGGTGTTGTGGATAGTGTGGAGGGCAATCAGAGGTTACAGCGGGATATTGATAGGATGCAGAACTGGCTGAGAAGTGGCAGATAAACTTCAACCCAGGTAAGTTCATTTTGGTAGGTCCAATTTGAAGACAGAATATAATATAAATGACTCTTGTCAGTGTAGACGATTTGAGAGACCTTGAGGTCCCTGTTAGTAGGATAGTTAAAGCTGCTGCGGAGATTGACATTGTTGTTAAGAAGGCGTTTGGTGTGTTGGCATTCATCAACCATGGGATTGAGTTTAAGAGCTGAGAAGTAATGTTACACCTATATAGGACCCTGATCAGACCCCACTTGGAGTACTGTGCTCAGTTCTGGTTACCTTACTGCAGGAAGGATGTGGAAACTATAGAGAGAGTGTAAAGGAGATTTACAAGGATGTTGCCTTGATTGGAGGGCGTACCTTATGAGAATAGGTTGAGTGTACTTGGCCTTTTATGCTTGGAACGACACAGGATGAGAGGTGACCTGATCAAGGTGTCTGAGATGATGAGGGTGATTGATCATGTGGATAGTCAGAGGCTTTTCCCAGGGCTGAAATGGCTAACATGAGGGTCATAGTTTTTAGGTACTTGGAAATAGGTACCGAGGGAATGTCAGGGGTAAGTTTTTCACACAGAGTGGTGGTTGTGTGGAACGCACTACCGGTGAAGTTGATAGAGGGGGATACAACAGAGTCTTTTAAGAGTCTCTTGGATAGGTACATGGAGCTTAGGAAAAATAGAGGGCTATATGGTCGGGAAATTCTCGGCAGTTTCCCAAGTAGGTTACATGGTTGTCACAACATTGTGGGCTGAAGGGCCTGTAATGTGCTGTAAATTTCTATGTTCTATGTTGGTAAGACCCCAGACAAAATCTGGAATCAAAAAGTTGAGCATGTGGCATCTAATGATCTGAGCTGCATATATTTCAACGTAAGAAGTATCGCAGGAAAGACAGATGAGCTCAGGGCCTGGATCAACACATGGAACATGAGACCTGGTTGCAGGATTAGTGGTTGCTCCATTAGTGGGATCTGGTTGCAGGAGCAGCAGGACCTGCAGATCAATGTTCCAGACACCAAGATTGGGTTTGTGGTGGACAGCAAGAAATATCATCAGAGCTTGCATTGGGATCCAGACCAGCTTGAAAAAAAGAGTGAAAAATGGCCGATGAAATTGAATGCAGACAAGTGCAAGGTGCTGCACCTTGGTCAGTAAGACCAACCAGAGTAGTTCTTGCACAGTGAACAGGAGGTCACTGAAGAGTGCAATGGAGCAAAGGGATCTGGGAATACAGGTCCATGATTCATTGAAAGTGGCATGACAGGTAGATAGGGTCATAAAGAAAGCTGTTGTCACACTTGCCTTCATAAATAAAAGTATTGAGTACAGGAGATAGATGATATGTAGACGTTATATAAGACGTTGTTTAGATCTAATTTCGAGTATTGTGCGTGGTTTTGGTCACCTAACTGCAGGAAAAATGTAAAGAGTGCAGAGAAAATTTATAAGGATATGGCCAGTTCTGGAGCACCTGAATCATAAGGATAGATTAAGTGGTGCATGGGAGCTCGATTTCCATGTTTAAGATAAGTTTGGAAAGGTAAATGGATGGCAGTGGTGTGGAGTATTAAGGTCTACCCAGGTTGATGGGACTGGGAAGCTTAAATGCTTTGGCACAGGCTGGATGGGACAAAGTGCTTGTTTCTGTGCTGTACTTTTACGACTCCACATTACGTTTAAATCAATTTCTTTCTTGTACCATCTGTGTTCACTGGGAGATTCAGGAGTTATTCGAGAAACCCAGTGTATAAAATACAGCACCTGTGGTGAGTACCAGATGTGAAAGATTGTATTTGTAGCTACTGAGTGTCTGACACAGAACAGTAATACTTCGGAGGGAATTCTGGCACATTTTGGATCTGTGGGACAAACCTGTTGTAAATGTAAATTTGCTGGATGAAATAACAACAGAACTGGAGCCAGGAGGCAGCAGTGCCCACTGGAGAGTTGAACTGCTGGCTGAGTTGGGGTTGGGCCAGACTGGCAGTTGGGGCTGTTGAATGAGTGGGTGGGGACTTTGGCGTGGCCTAATAGTTTGGAAAGGGTTAGTTTGTAGCCTATGGCTGCAAAAGGGAGCGGGGGGGGGGGTTGAGATTGAAAGGGGGAGGGCGGGAGGCTGTGGAATACTGCAGAAGGGTAGCCAAAAAAGGGGTGCATCAAGTGAAAGACCTGAAGTAATGGGGGACAACAAATTGAGGAAAATGGGTGAATTGGAGGAATTTATAGTTCTGTATACAATTAAAGGTCAGAAGGAAGGAGAAGGAGGATTTAGAGCCCTTAGTCCTCTGAAAGTGGCAGCAGCATTAGAGAACCAAATAGGTAAAGGATTCCAGGCCATGATTTTGTCTAATAGATCGCTGAAAATTTGTTACAAAGATATTGTCCAATATAACAGTGCTAAAATGGTGGGAAAATTGGTTGTGAAAGTGGAGCGTATTACTCCGAAAGAAAGGAAGGGAGTTAAGGGGGTAGTGTATGGTATTTGGTCTGGCATGACTGAAAAGGAAAGTTTGGACAATATTAAAGGTGGTCGAGTGATTGAAGCCAAACGATTAAAATTGAGAGAAGGTGGTAATTGGGATTCTTCTGTTCTTCCGGTTTTTGCAGCTGATGTTCTTCCAACTAGAGTCTATCTTGGGTGCATGTCTTATCAAGTTAGAGAATACATTAGTCCTCCCTTATGCTGTTATAATTGCCAGAGATTTGGACATGTTGCTGGTTCATGTTGAGGTAAAAGAAGATGTATGAAATGTGGAGAGGATTATGATATTAAAGCATGTAAGGCAGTGGTGCCTAAACACAGTAACTGTGGAGGGGACCATATGTGGAATTCTCTGCCACAGGAAACAGTTGAGGCCAGTTCATTGGCTATATTTAAGAGGGAGTTAGATATGGCCCTGGTGGCTAAAGGGATCAGGGGGTATGGAGAGAAGGCTGGTACAGGGTTCTGAGTTGGATGATCATCCATGATCATACTGAATGGCGGTGCAGGCTTGAAGGTTCGAATGGCCTACTCCTGCATCTATTTTCTACATAGCGGCGTTCAGAAGATGTTTGTATTTTAGTAAGGCAAAGCAGATTCAGGATGTTAGTATTCAACAAAAAATATCATCTGCTGAGGCAGTAAAGAAAGTTGATAGAGAGCAAAGGATAAGTAAAGAAAAGATTGGAATGATAGGGAGTCAGTTCATTCTGAGTTCTCCAACTATGGTTCCTTCAGGCATGTTGTTGATGACTAAAGAGTCTTTTTTGGCGTTTGTTGTTGATGTACTGGGCGGGGCTAAAACTACAGCCAAGAGGTCAGATATGATGAAAGTTGCTGTTGGAGCTGCAGAGATTCCTTGATATAAAACAGATTTCGCTGGAAAAATTAAATGAGTATATGACAGACAAACAATCACTGAATACTTCCCAGTTGTCGGGATCAGAGAGTACGGAGGAGCTTTATGGGGATGAAGAGGCCAGTAAAGAGTATTTGGATGTTTTTAATATTACAATGGAATGCAAGAAGTTTATCTGCAAATGGTCAAGAATTAAAAAGATTTGTTGGAACTTTTAAAGACAAGCCTGATTTGATCTGTATACAGGAGACATGGTTAAAGCCTCATTTAGATTTTGTGATCCCTGGATAAGATAGCTTGAGAGCTGACAGAACAGGTAAATCTGGTGGAGGGTGTACAACTTTCATAAAAACAGGACTGCAGAATTTAGAAGACTTGATTTTAAATCCAACCTTGAAATTGTGACTGTGGAGGTTTGGAACTCTTGTGGTCAAATAACTTTGATTAACTTTTATAATCCAGGTAATATGATGTTATCAGATTTGGATGAAATTATGAATAAGGTAAAATCCCCAGTAATCTGGGTTGGAGATTTCAATGCCCATAATCCTATACAGGGTAGTGAAAGTAAAGATGGTAATGGAGCAGTAATAGAGGAGTTTCTTGATAAATACAACATGGTACTGCTAAATGATGGAAGGCCGACAAGATTTAATATTGTAAAGAATACTTGTAGTCACTTAGACATATCTATCACTTCCTCAGACTTAGCTAGGGTTGAGGAATGGGATGTTATGGACAGTTACGGAAGTGATCACTATCCTATATTATGTAGATTTGGTAGAAATTTGATAGTAGAAGTTGAGGAGAGGTCTGCTAGGTATAATTTTTCTTTGACCCATTGGGATGAGTACCAGGAGAAAGCTGTGGATATAATAGAAGAGATTAATAGCGAGGGCTCCATAGACAATTGGAATGAATCCCTCTGTTCCATAATTCATAAAGTTGCTCAGTTGACTATTCCACTACGGAATGTACTTAAGCCTCGAGCATTAGTTCTGTGGTGGAATAAAAATTGTGATATAGCAGTAAGAAAGAGAAATAGAGCTTACAGGAAATTAAGAAAGTACCCAGTGTTAGATAATGTTATGGAGTATAAAACGGAAAGAGCAATAGCAAGGAGAGTAATTAAAAATGCAAAGAGGGATAGTTGGAGAAGATTTTGTGGAACCCTGGGCCCTGTGACACCTATAAAGCAGCTATGGACGATCATTCACAGAATGTCAGGGATATATAGGGAACCATCTATCCCAGCTTTGCTAGAAGGAGATATTGAAGCTGTAACCAATGATGAAAGGGCTGATATGTTTGTAGAGGTGTTCCAAGCATTACATGGTTCTGGAGAGTTCGGTGATTTGCAAAAGGAAATTATGTTAAAGAAAGTTGGAAATTGGACAGGAGTTTGGATGATAATAGCTCCATAAATTTGTTTTCCTCCCTTCAGGGATTGCAGGAAGCTGTCCAATCAGGTTCAAACACTTCTCCAGGTACGGATGGACTGTGTTATGAATTGCTTAAGCATTTAGATGACTCTGTATTAATAGAAATTCTAGCATTGTTTAATTCAGTGTGGAAAGAAGGAAATTTACCAGTAGAATGGAAGCATGTGGTGGTAGTTCCAGTATTAAAGCCAGGTAAGGACTCGTCTAGTCCTAGTTCATATCGGCCTATAGCTTTAATGTCAGTGCTTTGTAAAATTGTGGAATGAATGGTCACCAACAGACTTGTTTATTTTTTGGAAAATAAAGGGACATTTTGCTGCCTATCAAAATGGTTTTAGAACTGAAAGATCAACAATGGAATCTGTTGCCCTTTTAGATCATGATATTAAAAAAGCATTTCAAAATAGAGAAATAATGGTAAGTGTATTTCTAGATATTGAAAGGGCATATGACTCACTATGAAAGGATGGCTTATTAATTAAACTCTATGATGCAGGAATTAGAGGTAGAATCAAAGATCAAAGCTTTCCTTAAGGAAAGGACAATTCAAGTAAGAATAGGCGGAACAAGCTCCAAGTCAGTTAAAATAGGTAATGGTACCCCTGAAGGAAGTGTCATTAGTCCAGTTCTTTTTAATGTCATGATAAATGATACCTTTGATCAGGTAGGGACAGGATTTGGCAAATCATTGTTTGCAGACGATGGTGCAATCTGGAAAAGAGGAAGAATCATCAAGTATATGTTAAGGCAGGTGCAAAAGGCTTTAAGATCAGTTGAAAACTGGGCTAATAAATGGGGTTTCAGGATTTCTACTTCTAAGCCCAAATATATGATTTTTGGCTTTAGAAGAAAGATTCCCGATTGTGAATTGTGTCCATTGATTCTCCACCAGAAAAAGTCAAGGTATTCAAGTTTTTAGGTGTCTGGTTTGATGAAAGACTTACTTGGAGGGTTCACATAGATAAAACAATTGGAAAGTGTGAGAAAGTTTTAAATGTTATGAGAACTATTGCTGGATGTGACTGGGGAGCAGGGCGGGAAACTATGTACTTAATATATCTAGCTATGATTAGATCAGTTATAGATTATGGTTGTATTGCTTATGGTTTCACTGCTAAGGCAGTGCTTGGAAAACTAGACAATGTGCAGTCCAAAGCACTTAGACTCTGTTGTGGAACTTTTAGAACAACATCAGTCCCAGCATTATGTGAGGAGATGGGAGAAGTGCCTCTGTATTTAAGACGAATTCAGTTGGGCCTGCAGTATTGGGTAAAATTAAATGGATTCAGTCACAGCTGTCCACCAAAGTGTCTTTTGCAGGGGAAGTTGGAGTGCCAAAGTAAAATTAAAAGATACCCATTTTTAGATTTGGCTAATAACTGGGCTGTGAAATTGAAACTGACTGAGGAAGACACAGTTGACCAAATTTGCTTGCCACCTACTCCTTTTTGGCTGTTTCCATAACCAGAAGTAGACCTATTCCTCCTTTTTCAGCTTAAAAGAAGCAGTGCAATTTCATCAGTGTTGATCACAAATGAATATTTAAATAATAAATGGGGATCTTATCTGAAGATTTTCACTGATGGCTCAGTGGACCCAGAGAGCAGTAGGGCAGGATTTGGGATGCATGTGTCTCAACTTGGAGTTAAGATTGGTCACCGGGTTTCAGGTGGTGTTTCTGTCTTTGTAACAGAATTATTAGCAATCCCCTGGGCCTTATGGTGGATAGGAGACTCCCGACCACGTAGGGGTCTGTTCGGATTCTGCTGCTGCCTTAGAGTCTATAAAAGGGGGTAAATCAAAAGCTCGTCCTGACATAGTTATTGAGATTCTCTTAGTGTTGTTTAGAATAGGGAAGATGGGTTGTGCGGTTAGATTTTCATGGATACCTGGGCGTGCTGGGGTGGAGGGAAATGAAATTGTGGATGGCATTGCAACGTCTTCCTTACAGAGCAGGCAAGTAGAAATTAGAGTTCCCCTAGGCAGAGGAGAATTGAGAAGTAGGATTAAAAAAGTATAGAGAAGAAGTAACACACATAAAAGTTGCTAGCGAATGCAGCGGACCAGGATGCATCTCTAGGAAGAGGTACAGTCAACGTTTCGGGCCGAGACCCAGGTCCTGACGAAGGGTCTCGACCCGAAACGTCGACTGTACCTCTTCCTAGAGATGCTACCTAGCCTACTGAGTTCACCACCAACTTTTATGGGTGTTGCTTGAATTTCCAGCATCTGCAGATTTCCTCATATAGAGAAGAAGTGGGAGGAGGATTGGAGAAATGAATTAAGGGGCAGGCATTATTTTTCTAGTCACGGGCGATCAAAATAGATTTTTTAAAACATGGAAGGGCCTTCAATATCATGCTACTTGTCAAAATAAAACAAAGGGAGTATCTATTTTTATTAAATCTAATATTTGATTTATCTAAGAAGATAGCGTCTCAGATATCAATGGCAGATTTTTAATTATTAAAGGAACAATTTATAATAGAAGAATTGTCCTGGTTAATCTATATGGACCTAATGTAGATGATCCTTTTTTTAAAAAATGTGTTTAGTTTATTACCAGACTTAAATGAATATATGCTACTGATGGAGGTGACTTCAACTGTTGTTTAAACCCTTTGATTGATAAGAGTTCAACCACTCAGCAGCTTCCGAGTTGTTCAGCATCACTTATTAATTCCTTTTTAATTGATTATGGTTTGATAGAATTCTGGAGAAATCTACATCCTGATGATAGAGATTATTCTTTTTATTCACATGTCCACAAAAATATTCGCGAATTGATTATCTTATAGCTGATTTCCGATTTTTGTCCAAAGTCCGGAAATGTGAATATGATGCTATTGCTGTCTCGGATCATGCACCTTTAAGCTTAACTTTTGAATTGAATGATGTTAGTAATGTAAATTGCCTTGGCGTTTTCCAGAAAACTTATTACAAAGTTCGGACTTTGTCAAATTTATAGAGATTCAAATAAAAGATTTTTTCTTTTTAATAATACAGGAGATGTGTCAAAATTGATTATATGGGATATATTTAAAGAGTATTTACGAGGTCAGATAATCTCCTATTTGGCTAAGCTTAAGAAACAGACAAAAGTAGAGTTAGATAGGATTTCAAAACAAATTAGAGACTTGGATAACACTTATGCAGTTTTTCCTAATATTGATTTATTGAAACAAAGGGTTGAACTTCAATCACAATATAATTTATTATTAACTTATCCTATTGAAAGAAAGTTGCTTAAATTAAAAAGTCAATTTTATATGTTTGGAGATAAAAGTAATAAGCTATTAGCATCCCAACTAAAAGCAGTTAGAGCTAAAAGACAAATTTTAAAAATTCATCAGGGAGATGGTAGTTTAGCTTGTAGTTATGAAGGTATTAATAAAATGTTTCAAGACTATTACAGTGAACTCTATAAATCTCAGTTTCCAGCTGACCCTTCTAATATGTATGCCTTTTTACAAAAGATTGATTTTCCTAGAATATCTGAAGATCAGCAAATTCTTGATGCTCCTTTTACTGAAAGAGAAATCCAGAAAGCTATTTTTTCCATGCAATCTGGTAAAGCTCCTGGACTGGATGGTTTTTCTGTAGGATTTTATTTTAAGAATTGAAAATTTGCCTACTTCTTATATGTTGGAAATGCTTAAAGATTCTTTTTTGTTAGGAGAGTTACCTTCTACATTTTATGAAGCTTCTATTTCTTTAATTCTTAAGAAAGATAGAGACCCTACAGATTGTGCTTCATATAGACCTATCTCATTATTAAATGTAGATGCCAAAATTCTTTCAAAAACAATGGCTAATCGGTTGGAGAATATACCAACTAAAATTATTTCTCAGGACCAAACAGGTTCTATAAAAGACTGTTACTCTTCTTCTAACACTCGGAGACTGTTAAATGTTATATATTCATTCCTCTCGAAAACTCCCTAATGTGTTGTTTCTCTTGATGCTGAAAAGGCATTTGATAGAGTTGAATGGAAATATTTATTTCACGTTTTAGAGAAATTTAGCTTTGGTACTAATTTTAATAAGTGGATTAGAATGATATTTCAAAGTCTTATTGCCACTATGATTATTAATAACTGTAGATCCCCCTTTTTTCGACTTTCACGGGTACGAGACAAGGATGTCAGATAAGTGCTTTGTTATTTAACTTGGTGCTGGAACTTTTGGCTATTGCACTTCGTGAAGCTAAGGATATTCAAGGAATTTCCATAAATGGGACTATTCAAAAGATTTACCTTTATGCTGATGATCTCTTAGTTTATATTTCAAATCCTGAAGAATCTATTCTTAATTTATTGAAATTATTAAATGAATTTGGAAAGTTTTTGGGATATAAATTAAACCTGCATAAAAGTGAATTATTTCCTTTAAATGATTCTGCTTTTATATATGATGATATTCCTTTTAAAGTTACGGATTCTTTAAAATACTTAGGTATTATCATCACAAAAAATTATGGAGACCTTTATAGAGCTAATTTAGTTCCCTTAGTGGATTTTATAAAGCAATTATTTTCTAGATGGAATCCTCTTACACTTTCGTTAGTTGGTCGAATTCATGCAGTTAAAATGACGATCTTACCAAAATTTTTATATGTATTTCAAAACATTCCTATTTTTTTAACTAAGAAGTTTTTTGATCAGGTTGATTCTATTATTTCATCTTTTGTTTGGAATAGTAAAAGACTAAGAATGGGAAAATGTCATTTACAAAAATTAAAGAAGGATGGAGGTCTTGCCTTGCCTAATTTAAGAACTGGGCGGTTAATATACACTATGTGTGTTCTTGGTTATATTGGACCGATAGAAATGAACAACCACCATAGGTTGATCTGGAGTTGAAAGCTGTGAAACAATTTTACTCAAGTTCGTTATTAGCAGCTTCTTTACCTGTATAATTAGCCAAAATTTCTATTTTAAATATAAATCCTATGATTAAGCAGTCATTACGAATTTGGTACCAGTTTCGTAAGTTTTTTTATCTGAAAAAATTCAACCTTTTTAGTTTAATTTATCGAAATTATTTATTTAAATCTTCACTTAGTGATCCTGCCTTTTCTCTTTGGAGGAATAAAGGAATTTATTTCTTTATGGATTTGTTTCAAGAAGGTCGATTGATGTCCTTTGAGAAATTAGTAACTAAATACTCCCTTTCACACTCACACTTTTTGCAATATCTTCAGGTCAGACATTTTTTACAAGAATATTTAAGTAATTTTCCATATGTACAAGATTCTGACCTGTTAGACATTATTTTAAAAATGAACCCTTTAGTGAAAGGTTTTATTGGGAGAATTTATAATTTACTATGACAACAGGATAATTATTCTTTATTTAAGATTAAGCAAGATTGGGAAAGAGAGCTTAACATGACCTTGATAACAGAGGATTGGTTGAGAATTTTGAAGTTGGTTAACTCTTCTTCAATTTGCTTCAGTCATTCTCTAGTTCAATTTAAAAGTGTGCATCGTTATTATTTGATAAAGGAGAGACTGTCTAAAATATTTCCAAATGTTAATAGTCGGTGTGTTAGATGTAAAACTGAGATAGCTACATTGACACATATGTTTTGGTCGTGTTCCGTATTGAAACAGTGTTGGAAATCTATTTTTTCTACAATTTCTGAAGCTTTAAAAATTAATTTACAACCTAATAAATTGACAGTTTTGTTTGGTATAATTACTCAATATATTCATGGTATTTTTTATATCAAACCGACATGTAATTGCATTTCTCACA
The DNA here is from genome assembly GCF_963921235.1 of Mobula hypostoma. Taxonomy (NCBI): domain Eukaryota; kingdom Metazoa; phylum Chordata; class Chondrichthyes; order Myliobatiformes; family Myliobatidae; genus Mobula; species Mobula hypostoma. Next base: position 9,435,190 of record NC_086127.1, read on the forward strand.
TTATTGGCTAGAAGGGCTATCTTATTAAAGTGGAAAGATGCTTCTGCTCCCACTTTGATACAATGGTTCTCTCAGGTGATACTATTTCTTAGTTTGGAAAAAAATTAGATGCTGAACTTTTGACCCTTGATTTGACTTTGAGAAAAGGTGGGGCTCTTTTGCCTGTTACTATCATTTGATTTGAGTTAATTAAGATGGTCCCCTTCTGATTCTTGGGTAAATAGATTTTGTTGGCGGATTGATGTCTTTTTTTTATGGAAGCTTGTATGGTGTATAGCTCCGGGTTTGTGCTCTAAATGTTTTTTTTTCTCGTTTTTTTTTGTTAGCTGGGGTTTTTTTTTAGTTAGTAGGGGTTCTTTTTTCCTCCTTTCTTTTTTCCAAAAAAAAGCTTTAACATTTTGTTTATTATTATTATTATTATTATTATTATTATTATTATTATTATTATTATTATAGATATATTGACTTGATTATCTCAATGTATTGTTGATTTTGAATAATAATTAACAAAAAGATTTAAAAATGAAATGAATACCTTTTTCAGTCCTTATCAATTTCCCTAGTAATGTGTGTACAGTCCGTTTGATGTATCCACTGGAGCTGCCCTTCCACCTTCACTGCAGTAGGTGTTGTCAGTAGCACTTGGTTACGGTCCTTTCCACCTTGGTTCCAACTTCTTATGATCCCAGTTATTGATCAGGACAAAATCTCTAGGGTCGATGGTGGGGTAGTCACCCTTAGGTTGGGCGTTGTCCTCTCGATTGGCCTGTCATACCTGTGAATGCAAGCTTTGGAGAGTTTTAGTTAACATGCATAAAAATTTTCCCATTTCCTTCCCTAAGATATGCATGTCCATCTTTTCCGGAAGGGGAGGTCAGGCCAGTTCTGACCCCCATGAGGTTCGCCTGGGCTTCCTGTAGATAATCTCGGTGGGAGATAACCCCAGTTTAACTGAGGGTGTGATTCTCATGTGGAACAAGGCCAGAGGTAAAACCTTAAGCCAGGTTAGACCAGTTTCTTGCATAAGTTTAGTTAGCTTATTCCTTAAGGTTTCATTTGCTCGTTCCACTATACCAGCTGCTCTTGGATGGTGAGCACAGTGAAGTTGCTATTTCATTCCCAGTTCTTTGCAGATGTTCTCATTTACCTTAGCAATTAAATGAAGGCCATTGTCTGAGCTTATTGATTCAGGTTATACATAATGGGGAATCACTTCTCTTAATAATATTTTTACAACAGCATTATCAGTAGTGGGTGCAGCCTCTGTCTATATGCTAAATACATCTATTATTACCAAGCAATATTTACAACAGTGTACTCTAGGTAGTTCTATAAAATCAAGTTGTAAACAAGAAGAAGGTCCACCAGGCAAGGGGGTAGTTCCTGGAACACAAGGCATTCCCTTTCCAGCATTTGTTTTTTTTTACATGCTGTGGCTCGCTTTTCAACTGCTTGCTGGAAATCAGGGCGCCTCCACCACCAAGATATTAACCATTCCCTCCTTGCCCAAGTGTGTACAATTATTTACATAATCTATCAACATAAATAAGAACACAGAGGGAACACAAACCTGTCCCGCAGGAGTCACCCATAAATTGGTCTGAGGTTCAAGGTGGTAACCCATTTGGGACCGTAGTTTGCGCTCTCCTTCAGGGGCGTCCCCCTGGAATTTACGTATTTTCCCCCGTATCTGGTGTACCTGTCCTTAGGTTTTTGTTTAATAAGAACTTGTTGGGCTCCTGAGGGGACTAAAAGTGTGGGGTCCAAGGCTCATACATCAAAGTTGCTGGTGAACGCAGCAGGCCAAGCAGCATCTATAGGAAGAGGCGCAGTCGACGTTTCAGGCCGAGACCCTTCGTCAGGTCCAAGGCTGTCTGTTTTGCTGCTGCACCAGCCCGAGCATTACTCTTAAATATCTCATCAGATTCCCCAGTATGGGTTGCACATCTAATAATAGCTAAAACTCAAGGTAGCTGTAGGGCGGTGAGTAAGTTGTTTACAAAGGTAGGATTACTAATGGGGGGGGGTGCAGAGGAAGTCAGGAATCCCCGAAGTTCCGTAGTCAGGGCATAACGGGAGTCTATGTAAAAGTCCGCACTTTAATCTGTTTGAGATTTCTTTTCCACAGGCTTTTTTCATTTTAAAATTCGAAATGTTAATCAAAGAGGATTCAAGCTTAGGCTTGTACTTTTGGCTCTCCACTGAAGCCTTCATTCAGGCCCTTTTTATTTTGTTCCAAATAGTTTTGGACTCCCTCTTCAAAGTCATCTTCATTTATGACTTTGCGTTTTTTTTAAGGTCTTCTACAAAGAATTGGTTCTATGGTGGATTCTTCAAAATCAGAACTGAGTACGCTGTCAGACTAGCCTGTTGCTAAGATTCAGGTATGAGTCAGAGCAAGTAGCTCAGATTTCTGGGCGGAGATAGCTGCTGCAAAGGAGACTTGCTCAATTACTTCACTGTCATCACTTATCGCATAGCCAGAACATCGTTTTCCTGCTGGATCCAAAAAGCTACCATCGTCATAAAACGTTGCCTCAGGCTTGAGGGGGTATTGCGGAAGGGGTGGGCAAGTTTGTCCTTCTTTCATGGTGATCCCAACTGTAGGGGGTGGGGTGCAGTTGGTGCGACCGACTTCATGGCCTGAAATTGCCCAGAGATGGAGTACAACGTCTTGGATTCGGTCAATATTAAAAGAGTGTCTTACCAGATGTCCCATCTTCACCTTTGACTTCTTCCAGTATCGGAGTTGGCCCGTGGCCAAGTCTTTCCAGTCTCCCTCGGTGCTGGAGGTTTGTTTCGTCAGGGTGTAGGCAAGGAACCCTAAGCTCTTTGGCTTGAACCCAGGGCAAAGCCTAATGGTGGTATGGGGAACCACCGGTCCTGTCTGTCGCCAAAGGAAATCCGGAACTTCAGCCAGTAATGCACTGCCCCCTCTTCCTTTAACCTCTCAAATCACTGTGACTGGGAACTTCTGTCCCTGGAGGGGTGCATAATACTGGTTTTCCGCAGTTGAGCACCCTGCAGGATCATAGTACAGAGGCACATGAGGGTCTGCCTCTGGCAGAGGGGGTTCAAATGCGGTGGAGTCCAAATTAAGTGCCCACAACTTGATGGAGGGGGGGGTGGTGCCGGTTGTTCACTGGTCCCAGGGTGATACCCTTGTCCATGCATAGAATCTCAACTTCCAATGGACAGAGCAAGTCTCACTCTGCTAGATTACAGCATTACACCCCAGACTGTTGATGACTGTAAATGAAACCTCACACTGGGTCCCCTGGAGTTCCACCTGCAGTGGCTGGGTACGTGAATATGTACGTTCCGTGCCTTCGAACCCTTTTCCTATACCATCAGAAACAGAATTAGAATTGTAGCATTTTGCAATATTATATTGGACTCTTCCTGAGGGGTGGTATTCACGGTAGGAAGCATCCTTGCTTGTCAATCTCTAAACAGGTTGTTGTCCTCACCTGTCCCTTGGTAGGTTTTTGTTCCCATTTCTGCCCCCCAGATATAGCCCTCTCTCATCCTTCTTCCCACTGAACAGATTCACCTTTAATGTTAGTTCCCTTTGGGGTTGATCAGGATTCGAAAGCTTGGTCCCAGTAACATGTCAAAGCTCGTCGCATTTGATTTCGGTCATTGTCAGGCCAATCCATATTATTAGTTTTAATCGTGTTGGCTAACTTAGTTGGTAAGCACTTGAGCAGTAGGGCATTAAACTGGGGGAACAGATTCCCATTATTAAAGGCTTGGTCTCCTGCAAAAGTGCTGTAGCAGGCCATAAATCGCTCCCAATAGTCTGGTCCCGATTTCCCAGGCTTAAGTTTGCATTCAAGTACTTTAGTCATATTTACAGGTTGTTGGAGAGCATTCTCCAAGGCTTGAATAATCTGGTCTGTCTGTTCATTCTCATTATGGATTCCGGCTTGTAACTCCTGATGGGTTGGTATCTTAATTCTGCCTTCCATTTCCACCCCTCATCAGATGAGAGCATCATGCAGCAAAGACCAAATAAATCTTGCAGGGTCACATTATACATTTGTATAGTGCTGCGGACATACCATACAAACTGTGCTGGTTTTTCTTTTCTATCGGGGGCCTGATTCATGATCGTTATCATCTCTTGAGGCTTCCGGTGTGCATACAAGATTTACTCAAGGCTGTCGCTCCTCAGCTGCTCGTGGACTGGGCAGCATTTGTGTAGGCAGTTGTCTCTGTGGAGCCCTTAACTCTGGGGTTTTATTGGATTCTTCCCTCCCTGTCTCGGAATAATCCCTTTCCCTTTCTGGATCTCAGGGTAGAGACAGCCTTCCCTTCCCTGCCGCTGCTGTTTTACCCAAGTGGCCACTGTATCTGATTACTGGGAGGATTGGGGTTCAGAAGCACTGGGTGCACTCGGCCTCTGGTAAGGTGGGGGATAAGGTGGGTGCCCAATCCTCATCACGGTCACTGTCCTTAAACAGGGTCGGTATGCCAGATATGGGTTCGGGATCCTGTATTGGCCCTAGATCTTCGCACGCGGCACTGCTGTTTTTAAACCTTCCTGTCTGTCTGTTTCTTGTTCTCTCTTTCTTCTCCCTTCTACCCATTAGCACTCCACTTGCAATGTCTCCCAACTCATGGGACTCCCTTCTGCCGTACATACCTCTATCCCTTTATCACATGCATTATTCCTCCAGCTGGCCAGTAAGGTACCATTCCATTTAGTTTCGGCTCTTCTTTAATCAATAATTTCCACTTTTTACTGCAAATTTTTTTCCCAAATTATATTTACTGCTCATTTACCCTGGTGGCCACACTGTTTCCCTAGTTTCTTTGTTAGCGCTTTCTTTGTCTGGCGTACTGACCTCTACCTTGCCGAGGCACAGCGACAACTCGCAGATACCTCCTCTTATTTACCCCTCGATCGTGACCCCACTAAGGAGCACCAGGCCATTGTCTCCCACACCATCACCGACTTTATCCGCTCAGGGGATCTCCCATCCACTGCTACCAACCTTATAGTTCCCACACCCCGCACTTCCCGTTTCTACCTCCCACCCAAGATCCACAAACCTGCCTGTCCTGGCAGACCTATTGTCTCAGCTTGCTCCTGCCCCACCGAACTCGTCTCTGCATACCTTGACACGGTTTTATCCCCCCTTGTTCAATCCCTTCCTACCTATGTTCGTGACACTTCTCACGCTCTTAAACTTTTCGATGATTTTAAGTTCCCTGGCCCCCATCGCTTTATTTTCACCACGGATGTCCAGTCCCTATATACTTCCATCCCCCATCAGGAAGGTCTCAAAGCTCTACGCTTCTTTTTGGATTCCAGACCTAATCAGTTCCCCTCTACCACCACTCTGCTCTGTCTAGCGGAATTACTCCTTACTCTTAGTAATTTCTCCTTTGGTTCCTCCCACTTCCTCCAAACTAAAGGTGTAGCTACGGGCACCCGTATGGGCCCTAGCTATGCCTGCCTTTTTGTTGGGTTTGTGGAACAATCTATGTTCCGTGCCTATTCTGGTATCTGTCCCCCACTTTTCCTTCGCTACATCGACGACTACATTGGTGCTGCGTCCTGCACGCATGCTGAGCTCGTTGACTTCATTAACTTTGCCTTCAACTTTCACCCTGCCCTCAAGTTTACCTGGTCCATTTCCGACACCTCCCTCCCCTTTCTCGATCTTTCTGTCTCTATCTCTGGAGACAGCTTATCCACTGATGTCTACTATAAGCCTACTGACTCTCACAGCTATCTGGACTATTCCTCTTCTCACCCTGTCTCTTGCAAAAACGCCATCCCCTTCTCGCAATTCCTCCGTCTCTGCCGCATCTGCTCTCAGGATGAGGCTTTTCATTCCAGGACGAGGGGGATGTCCTCCTTTTTTTAAAGAAAGGAGCTTCCCTTCCTCCACCATCAACTGTGCTCTCAAATGCATCTCCCCCATTTCACGCATATCTGCTCTCACTCCATCCTCCCACCACCCGACTAGGAATAGGGTTCCCCTGGTCCTCACCTACCACCGCACCGGCCTCCGGGTCCAGCATATTATTCTCCATAACTTCCACCACTTCCAACGGGATCCCACCACTGAGCACATCTTTCCCTCCCCACCCCCTCTGCTTTCCGCAGGGATCGCTACCTACGCGACTCCCTTGTCCATTCGTCCCCCCCATCCCTCCCGGCACTTATCCTTGTAAGCGGAACAAGTGCTACACGTGCCCTTACACTTCCTCCCTTTCCACCATTCAGGGCCCCAGACAGTCCTTCCAGGTGAGGCGATACTTCACCTGTGAGTCGGCTGGGGTGATAAACTGCGTCTGGTGCTCCCGATGTAGCCTTCTATATATTGGCGAGACCCAACGCAGACTGGGAGACCGCTTTGCTGAACACCTACGCTCTGTCCGCCAGAGAAAGCAGGATCTCCCAGTGGCCACACATTTTAATTCCACGTCCCATTCCCATTCTGACTTGGCCACATTTGTGCTGCTAAGGTGAGAATTTTACCAGGCTGCCAGTCTCGTATTAGTTACAAATTTCAACCAGCCATCTCGTGAGACATACGCAACCCCTTTTCCGAATCATCAAATTTCAACCAACCATATCCTGTCACCCGCAGCAGTGTAAAAGAGACAACTGGTTACCTTAAATTCTGTATCCAAACGGGTCGTCTAATCCCGTCAAGGTACCGGTCTCAACGGGCGAGGGGCAAAAATGTTTGGTCGGAGACAAGGAGTAGCCAGAGGAAAACTACCTCGGGGCACCTGTTACTCAAACTGTGTTCGATTCAAGCTCCCTATCACTTACTCAGTCCAGAGAGACGTTCCCTATGTTGGGATCCGAGTCACGGCATCAAATGTAAATGTAAATTTGCTGGATCAAATAATGACAGCACAAAAAGATCATTACTTATCTTTTCACCCGTTTATTTCTTCGAGCTCAGCCGGCGAGTGAACTTGCACCTGACATCAGGGAGAGAAACGTTCTCATCTCCCCGGTGGTTTAACAAGTTCACTGCCTGATGTCAGAATGGTTAGAATTTTATAAGGCCAGTGATACAAAAGAACAATCAGTTTGATAACCATTCCAGCCAAGTCAATGAGCTATTGACACAAAAGTGTGATAGACACTCCAGCCACCTTAATTAAAGAGAGGAATGTCCTACCCCTGTCATATGTCCCCACCGCTTTCCCTTCCTGAAGTTAACAAATAGCAGTTTATTTTTATTGACCAAACACAAGTTGTTTTATTTGTGACACTTCTGAGTCAAGCGCCCTTTCTCGCTCCAGTAAGCTGTCTAGTTGCCACTTGTTATTCGTCCAGCAGCGGTATTGTCGGGAGCAAATACATGCGTGGCATTGGGGTTGTACTTATTCATAAAGTAATAAGAGTAAACTGGTCTGATTATTCATCCCCGAGGCATATTTGTGCTGATGGTCGTTGAGTAGGAGATGTCATTCCGTACCCTTGCTGATTGAAGTCTGCCAATGAGGAAGGTGGTGATACAGTTACAGGTTCTTGTTAGAGAGACCCAAATTTGAAACTTGATGATGGGTTTGGAAGGGATGATTGCGTCGAATGTAGAGTTGTAATCGATGAAGACCTGACCAGTACCTCATTATAAAACAAGCCCTGCATCTCTTTTGCATCCTTGACCATCTGCAGCTTAGCTATTGGGATATCAGAACAGCACACAGTGCTTGAAGTCTGGTCGCAGCACTTCATTTACAGATGGAACACAACGTCCTAACTCCTGTACTCAGTGTCAAGCGCGACAAAGTCCCAGTGAAGCAAAAGTATGATTTACTGCGTCCGGTGCTCCCAATGCGGCCTTCTATATATATTGGCGAGACCCGATGCAGACTGGGAGGCCGTTTCACTGAACGCCTACGCTCTGTCCGCCAGAGAAAGCAGGATCTCCCAGTGGCCACACATTTTAATTCCACGTCCCGTTCCTATTCTGATATGTCTATCCACGGCCTCCTCTACTGTAAAGATGAAGCCACACTCAGGTTGGAGGAACAACACCTTATATTCTGCCTGGGTAGCCTCCAACCTGATGGCATGAACACTGACTTCTCAAACTTTCGCTAATGCCCCATCTCCCACTCATACCCCATCCATTATTTATTCACTTATATACACACATTCTTTTTCTCTCTCTCCTTATTCTCCCTCTGTCCCTCTCACTATACCCCTTGCCCATTGTCTGGGATTCCCCCCACATTTTTTTCTCCCTAGGCCTCCTGTCCCATGATCCTCTCATATCCCTTTTGCCAATCAACTTTCCAGCTCTTGGCTCCATCCCTCCCCGTCCTTTCTTCTCCTATCATTTTGGATCTCCCCCTCCCCCTCCCCCTCCCACTTTCAAAACTCTTACTAGCTCTTCTTTCAGTTAGTCCTGACGAAGGGTTTCGCCCCGAAACGTCTACTGTACCTCTTCCTATAGATGCTGCCTGGCCTGCTGCGTTCACCAGCAACTTTTAAGTGTGTTGTATGATTTACGTTCCTGTCGACCTGCATTTTCATGTTCAGGGAATTATATAACTCTACCCATTGAGCGGTTTGTTCTACAACACTCCTGAGAGCAGAGACCTCTCCTGTTTATACGCTTCCCTGGTTTAACTTCCCAGGAGACAACACGTGACATATCTCTGAATTAAACCGCATATGCTTGTCTTCAGCCCCCTGTTGCAGTATAACAAAATCCTTTACAGAGAGGTAGCACTGTCTCCCGTTCCCTCTGCCTTATCTGTCTGCCCCGTTGTGTTGGGCACATGGCCAAGTGGTTAAGGCGTTCGTCTAGTTATCTGAAGGTCGCTAGTTCGAGCCTCAGCTGTGGCAGCGTGTTCTTCTTACCTGTGTTCCCATCCCTCACTTTCTTTCCCTTGTCTTTATCGAACGAGTTCCTATCCCCTCTTTCCCCTCACCCTCTCTGATCATCACCTCCTATCTAGCTCACTTCCTCTGCTTGTCTCACACCTGATGTTCGCCTCTCACTTTTCCTGAAACTCAACTCCACTCGGCCTCCTTTGCTCACATTCGATCCCCAGACTTTCCTCTCCAGCACGCTCTGTTTCTCCCAAATGTCTCAACTTCTCTGTCCTTCTTTATTTTCACTTTTACATCAAACTGCTTCTCCCACTTCCCGTCTCTTCCGACTTTTGTCTCCTTCATTCGTCTCCCATCCCTTCCTCACTCTCTATTGTAAGACAACATGCAATCCCGAATCCAAAGCTGTGACAATGCTTTTGGGGCGATTCTGCCTCTTGGAGATGATTTTTATTCTCCAGCTTCCCACCTGTGTATATATTTACAGGCGCATCTGGGTAGGGATATATTTCTCATTTGGAAATATCTCTGCAGAACTGTGATTGTGACACTGAAGCGATGAATGCGGAAAACTGAACAGCAGACATCGGAGTTCCAAGTATTGGATATCCGATTTGACAAGGTGCCACATGAGAGGCTGCTTAGCAAGTTAAGAGCCCATGGTATTGCAGGAAAATTACTAGCTTGGTTAGATCATTGGCTGATTGTTGTTGAATTTGGGGATTCATTACCACAGCCAGAGTGAGCATATGGGGCGGCATATTTGGAACACAAATTCTGCTAAAATTAGGGAACCGTCTCTCAAAACATATGGTAATGGGATGCTGGACATTTGGGAACGGGGTGGGGGCGTGAATGACCCTCCAGAAAGTGATCACTCTGAGGTGGAAAGGGGGAAAGTGGAAGTCGTGGGAAAAAAAGGCGTCAGCCAGTGTAAGTGTGCAGACACTGTCTATATAGCATTTTGCTCAAATTTGCTTCAAATTTATTCATTCAGTCCCTCTTACACAGGCATGTACTAGCCCATCCTGTCATCCTCACACTCTGTCATCCACAGCACCTTCGCCCCGCTCCTCAGCCGGTCCACTCGCCATACTCTTTCTGGACCGTCACGTCATAACTCGCACTCCGGATCATCACTGATTTCCACTGTACTGGTGGTCTCGAAATCCACTGTGGACCAGTCGATGACATTCCACCCAGAAAACAGACATCCCCGCATTACCTCCACCACCTCCCTATCCCCCAAAGCGTGGTCCCACAGGTTGACCTGGGATATCTCCCCTACGAAGGACTGGTCTGCATGGACGCCCCTCTCCACCTCATCCTGATCCTGTCCAAGAATCACCACACCACCTCCCTTCACTCTCTGACCCTGCCAGAGCATCTTCACCAAGCTCCGTTTGCCGTCTACCCACAACTTGACATGTCCGCTCTCAGACTCCCAGCTGACGCAGAGGTGCGGCTGTCGTCAGATCCAGATGGAAGCCCTGGGGTCCCGGCACCCAGAAGAGAATCTGGTTATCGCTTTCGGGTGTGGCGTAGGAGAAGGTAGCATGGTTTTGCGTCAGCTCGGTGGCTGAGCGCATGCAGAGGGTGAAGGCACTCAGCTCGGGGAAACTGTTCGGGAAAAGCTTCACGTGGGAGTTGGAAGACTGCTGGGGAAATATGACAGTCTTGCCCCGGAGACCTAGAGGTACAAATTGACAGAGTACAGAGAAGGAGATACAAAGGAAAACGGGAGAGGAGGGTTGGGAGAGTGAAAGAAGAGAGCATAAGTTGTGAAATTGGCTTATTATTCTCTTAAAACAATAAGACAATAGCTGTCCTTGTTAACTTTGCTACCTGCTTTCATGCCAGAAATTGCTGGCCCGTGGTTACCATAACTTATTTTACCGGAGTGCCATTGAAGTTTTGCTGACCATGTACATCACCTTCAAGTGCGGGTTTTGCAAAGCGTTTGACCGCAAGACCCTGCAAAGGTTTTGAGGACTGCTGAGAGGATCACAGAGCTCTCTCTGTTATCATTCGGGATAATTATGAGGAGCGCTGCATTAAATCCGAACAATTGTGAGATTTTGCGCTCTTGGAGATGAAGTGAAAGGAGGAAGGACACAGTTAATGGTAAGCCCACTTATAACACTGAGGTACAAATGGGGAGTGTAGCACTTGAGTGCAATGGGGCCCAATACTTTTGTGGGCGGATTCAGTAGAGCTGTTGGGACTTGGTTTAAACTAATAGGGCAGGGGGACGTGAACCAGGATGATAGAGGCGAGTATGAGCTACAAGTAGATGATAGGTGTAAGGAAGGACAAGTCAATGATTGGGTATAAATGCTGACAGAGCAAAGAGTTAAACTACACCACGGAAGCAATATTCAAATGGACGAATAATGCAGGACTGAAGGTGTTGTATATTTAAATGCGGATGGCATTCGAAATTAGGTGGACAGATTCGTGGCGCAATTAGAGATTGGTCCGTATGATGTTGTGGGGTTCTCTGTGTAGTGGGTGAAAGATAGTCAGATTTGGGAGCTAAACATCAAAAAACATACCTTGTATCGAAAGGACAGACAGGTAGGCATAGGCGGTGGTGTGGCTCTGTTGGTAAGAGATGGAATTACATCTTTAGAGAGAAGTGATGATGGTCGAGAATATTGAATCAGTGTGGGTAGAGTTAAGAAATTTTAATGGTGAAAAATAATATGAGTATCATTTATAGGCCTCCAAATGGTAGGAAGGTGTGTGGTTAAGATTAAAAGGGAGCTGAGAAAGAAATATAATAAAGCTAACGGCACAATTGTAATGGGGGACATTAATATGCAAGGGGATTGGGAAAATCGGGTTGATGCCGGATCGAAAGAGAGTGCATTTGTTGAATGCCTACAAAATGGACTTTGAGCAGCTTGTGCTTGAGCCTATGGTAGAAAAGACTATCTTAGATTGTGATGTGTAATAACCCAGATCTTCTAAGGGAGCTTAATGTAAAGGAACCCTGAGGAGACTGTGATTGAATTCCTTCTGCAATTTCAGAAGGAGAAGCATAACTCATATGTATCAATATGGCAGTGAAATAAAGGAAATCACAGAGACATGAGAGAGGAGCTTGCCAAGGTGGATTGGAGGACACTGGCGGGAATGACGGCACAGCAGAGATGGCTAAAATTTCTGGGAATAGTGCACAATGTGCAGGATAGATATGTCCCACAGAACAAGAAATTCTCAAATGGCAGGGTCAGGCCACCGTGGCTAACAAAGGAAGTTAAACAGAGAATAAAAGCCAAAGAAATGGCACATAAGGTAGCAAATGAGAGCGGGAAGTTTCATGATTGGGAAACTGTTAAAACCCAACAAATAGCAACTGCGAATGCTATAAGAACGGAAAACATGAAGTCTGAGAGCAGAGAAGGCAATAGCAAAAGCAGGATGAAGCAGGATACGAACAGTTTTTTTCATTTATATAAAGATGTAATAAGGCGGGGGCTGAGAATGGACCCAAGTGCAAGACACAGGCACTGAAGTACTAGGGACAGGACTAGGATACAGGGCGATGGCAAGGACATGGGCACAAAAACTGGGAACCCAGAACAGGACTGGACAGACAGCTAGGAGCCTGGGCTTGGACTCCAAGCCAGAGTCTGGACAAGGACCCAGTGCCTGGGTCTTGCCTCTGGCTCGGACCCCAGAACTAGGCAAGGACGAGGCTTGGCAGGCAGGCAAGACGAGGCTGGAGTCTTCAGGCTTGAGGCTAGAGGTGAAGCTTGGCAGGAGGCTGGAGTCTTCTGGCTTGAGGCTAGAGGCGAGGCTTGGCAGGAGGCTGGAGTCTTCAGGCTTGAGGCTAGGGGCGAAGCTTGGCAGGAGGCTGGAGTCTTCAGGCTTGAGGATAGGCAGGAGGCTGGGGTCTTCAGGCTTGAGGCTAGGGGCGAGATTTGGCAGGAGGCTGGAGTCTTCAGGCTTGAGGCTAGGCAGGAGGCTGGGGTCTTCAGGCTTGAGGCTTGGCAGGAGGCTGGAGTTTTCCGGCTTGAGGCTAGAGGCGAGGCTTGGCGGGAGGCTGGAGTCTTCAGGCTTGAGGCTAGAGGCGAGGCTTGGCAGAAGGCTGGAGTCTTCAGGCTTGAGGCTAGAGACTTGAGGCGAGGCTTGGCAAGTGACAGGAGGCTGGAGTCTTCAGGCTTGAGGCAGGAGGCTAGAGACTTGGCTTGGCAGGAGGCAGGAGGCTGGAGTCTTCAGGCTTGAGGATAGGCAGGAGGCTGGAGTCGTCAGGCCTGAGGCTAGGCAGGCTCCTCCTGTGTCCTTATCAATTCACTATTCAGTCAGAGAAAACACTCAGAGACCACGTTTTCGCTCGATCAATTCTTTATTCAACTTGATCCAAGGAGAGGTAACCACCATACGCTTCTACAGCGTCTGGCGAACAACTCTGCCTAGCACGAGTACAAGGTTACATTTATATCCAAAAAAAAAAGGTTTCAGTTAGCACCTGTTTCCCCTGTCCACGCTTATGATGGTTTTGTGGTTGGCAATTTCATCATGGTCACAATAGCTTCACGTGCAGAGGTACAGGTCAGTAAGCGCTTCTATTCTAAGAGATGAGCATGTAGTTGCAACATCCTAACCGTGCCCGATTCTGTTGTCTATTTCCTGCACCTGCTATATTTTTCAGGTCACATACACCATTTAACCCTTCCTGTCCCGTACTCTAACCCCCTTTTCACTTACACATTCCCTCCTTTTATCATCTCAATGATATCATGGAAATCCTCAGGTATCAGTTCAAGCAGCTCACCAGCTTCTACAGGGTTCTTCACTACCATCATTGGTTTTGCCGGCATTAAGTCCCCTAGGGAGAAAAAGCCGGCCGCCCCATACCCAGCTACTTGTCCCGGGGTGAGGGTAGTCAGTTTCTGGTAGCCTGTGCAGAACTCTTGGGGAACCTCTTTCTTAAGTCTTGCAGGTGGCGTGCCAGGGGCCCCCAGGCCCCTGGGCAGGGAACTGCAGTGGGGAAGAAGGTGCCATAGGCCACTGAGGAAGGATAGGGGTATTCCAGGAAATTGGTGGCCGTGCCATTGTGGAAGAAGAAATACCCCTGAGAAGTGTACAGGGTTTCAGTACATCCCTTGGCTGTCATCAGAGATACCCATGATCCTTCCAGGCACTTGGGCTTTTACCGGGAGGACAGCCTCATTTGGTCCCCTCAATGTAGTCCGGGTGGGGGAACAGGTGGTTGTAGTCTCGGAGGTGTGCGCGGTTTCCTTCTCCGCATAGAAGGTGTCCTCCCCGGGACAGGGGCACACAATTCGACTTACTACAAGTACAGGTGATGCTCTGCCCGTTGTTCGAGGGGTGACACTGCCTTCTTTTGCAGACGTCATATAGGCAGGTGAGGGGTGTGCAGGCAAAAATGTCGGAGCATCCCCATCCTGTCCCGTTGTAACAGTTCTCGTAGCTTGGGCCTCCCCACGGGGGTTTGGGGTTGCCCTCCCACCAGAGGTCTCCCTTAAACTATTCCACACTGTAACGGTGGTCGCTACTTGTCCATGTAATGTTAGCCGGAGGAAATAGTCCGCCACAGGGGCCTTGGTGGGGTCACAGGTAAGTTTCACCCTCCTTTCCTTAGGCAGGGTACTGTCGCGGGGGGGCGCACCGGAAGGGTTGGTAGGTGCGGTCCCAGTGTGGGAAGATAGTGAATAGGGAGGAGATACTCGTGTGGGGAGGATAACAGACGATAGTGGTTCCAAATAATCGTCTATGTACCTTTTGAAAGTAATTTTCACTGATCTATCCCAAAGGGGGGCGGGGGGCCTTCCAAGCGTGGAGTTTTTGGTGAAACCCCAATTCCTTTTTTTTTCCTCAAGATGCCCCTCTTTGAGCTCACTAAGGATGTTGAGGTCCCTTTTAGGGCTCCCCGGGAACACCTTCCTTTATAGGACTGGTTTTCTAGTTGGTTCTCCATTCGGTTCCCCTGCATTCAAAATCAAACCTGCAGCTTCGGTACCGACAGGGGAGGACCTAAGAGTTCCTTCCATCCAGGACTAGCCCAGCGGTCCGGTTGCTGGTGCTTTCCGGTACAGTAATTGATCTTGGTAATGTTCCGTTCCCCAAATTCATCATCCCCGTCACCCTCACACATCAGAACATCCTGACTGCAGAGATGATATACCCTATTTTCCCGCTCTGTATCGCAGGTATGTACTCGTCCCCTGATCCTACCCATAGTTCCTACTATCCCTAAAAGGATACAAACAATCAAAGTTATCCTACCTTCCTTCCCCCCGGGCACAGTTTTAGGGCTGTGGCACTCCAAAAAGACAAAGTTCAATCATACACAGGGGACAATCTTAGTACAATTATCAGTACTCTTTTAGTCCTTCATAGTTCTTGGTGATTCTGGGTCCCAGCGTTTGCAGTCGCTCAGATGGATTCAGCGCTCTTGTCCTTCTACCTTGACCGCTGAAGGGGTCTGCAGGAGGACCTGGTGCGGTCCCTTCCACTGAGGTCCCAACTTTGGTCTTTCCCAGTCTCGGATCAGCACCCAGTCGCCAGGTTCAGGGTGAGGCCAGTCGCTGTCGTTTGCTCCCTCCTTATAGGCTTCCACAACCTGAGTATGGAGGAACTTCAAAGAGAGTGTTAATTGCCTACAATAGTCCTGTAATTCTAGTCCCATTACTTGTAAATCCACTATGGGAGGGGGAGGTCTGTCACTGTCCCAGGGAGTCCTGCCAGATCGTCCATAAACTATCCCTGCTGTGGTTAGTCCTGTCCAAATCTGGGGAGTGATCCGCATATGATATAATGCCAGCGGAAGCACTTTCAACCAGTTCTGTCCGGTCTCTAGGGTTAGTTTAGTCAATTTGTCCTTTAGTATCCCATTAGCCCTTTCCACCAGTCCTGCCGCTACAGGGTGGTGGGAGCAATGGAACTGCTGGTCTTTCTTTAGTAATTCACAGAGTTCCTTGTTGATCTTTCCAATGAAGTGTGGCCCATTGTCTGAAGACAAGTGACAGGGGATTCCAAATCGTGGTATGATGTCCTTTACTAGTATCTTAACCACCGTACTTGCTTTGTTATTGGTGGTAGGAAAAGCCTCTATCCACCTGCTAAACACATCTACTATCACCAAGCAATATTTGTAACAGTGTACTCGAGGCAGCTCAATAAAGTCCATTTGTGACACTTCAAAAGCCTTCGCGGAAGTGGAGTCTGGCCTCTTTCGCATTTGATAGATTTTCCAGGGTTTACCTTCTGGCAGGTTGGGCATCGCCTGGCTCTGTCCTTTGCTGCCCCCTGCATGTTAGGGCTCCACCAGGTTCTTAGCAATATCGCACACATTCCCTCCCTGCCCAGATGTGTATCAGTGTGCAGTTTATCGACAAAAAGGGGTAACCATGCATCTGGGGCACATATTTGTCCCGCTGGTGTCTGCCAGCGACGCGTTACAGAGTCTTGAATGCAATTGTGGTCGCGCCACAGGTCAATTTCAGCTTCAGGGGCGTCCCCCTGGGACTGCAAAATGGTGGATATGTCAGGACCATCGGGGGGCCTGTGTGATAGCAATGCACGCTGTTCTGTGCTCACTTTCCAGGGGCCAAGTAGGGACGCCTCTTTCGCTGCCGCGTCGGCGTGGGAGTTACCCTGGGTCACCGAGGAGGCATCTGTTAAATGGGCAGCGCATTTGATAATTGCCAATTTGGAGGGCAACAGTATGGCTTTAAGTAAGTTGGAGATACAATCAGAATTGGCAATAGGTTTGCCGGTCAAGGTCTGGAATCCGCGCTGCCGCCCAGAGGGACCCTAAGTCATGGGCGACGCCAAAAGCATAGCGGGAGTCCATATATATATTTGCGCTGACTCCCAAGGCTAAATTGCAAGCCCTAGTAAGGGCGAACAATTCCGCCTTCTGGGCCAAAACGGGAGGTTTAAGGGCCGCTGCTTCTAAGATCTGGGAGGGGGATGTCACAGTGTAGCCAGCCGCCTGGTCGCCTTCAGGGGAGATTGAAGAGGATCCGTCCACGAAAAGAGTAAGATCAGGGTTGGGTAGTGCATGGTCAGAAAGGTCAGGTCGGGGGGAGGTAAGAAAATAGTTAAGTTCTATGCAAGAGTGAGGGGGTTTGGTTAGGGGTGTCGGTGGCTCCTGTAAAAAGGACGCTGGAATGTTAGCAGAGCAATATTCAAAAGTAAGGAGAGGGTTCTGAAGGAGGGCAATCTCGTATCGATTAAGGCGGGCCTGGGTAAGATGTTGGGTACTGTGCGTAGTGAGCAGCGCCGTAATCATGTGGGAAGTATAAACTGTTACTGTCTGCTGAAGGGTGATATTAGCAGCTGCCGTGACCATGCTGTAGACAGCGGGTAATGCACAGGGGAAAGCCCTGGGCCAGTGGGTCCAAGGCTACGGAATAGTAGGCAACCGGACGGCGTTGGTCTCTGTGTGTTTGTGCCGAAACCGCTGTTGCACAGTCCTAAGTGGGAATTGTCGGGTCAACGGAGGCCAGTCATTCCCGGAATCATGATCAAAATTAGAGTTGGGGTCTGGATCATCAGGGTCCTGGGGGTCCAGGGTGGGACCATCGCCCAACAGTCCGTCAGCTGGGCGAGCCACCGTGTTGCGCTTCGGCCGGGGCTTTGGGACTGGAATCTGGGAGTGCTGTGTGGTCCGCCAGCGAGTTCGGGTAACAACATAGTCCGAAGATTGTTGGGTACCTGATCTGCCATCAGTAGTAGTCCCGGGAAGTATGGAGGATGCCTGGACGGGGGCCGTCACGGGGGTTGATGTGGGGGTAGGAGAATAGAGGGGTGGTTTCGACCTGAAGGATCTGGTAAACCGGGTGGGGGAGGAAGTGGGACTTCTGCAGGGGCTGAAGAAACTATTACATCCTCATTGTCGGTTTCTTCGCTGGCGTCAAATAAAAGCTGCAGTCCTGACATATCCAAAGGTGCACCTTTCCTATTTGATTTAATTTGTTGTTTATCAAATAATTCACATAAGGCCTTTAAAACCACATATGGTCGGACCTGGCCCTGATCATTAGTAATAGGGTTGTTTCGTTTTTTGGCATTTTCTTCCCAGGATGTCTGTCTGGAACGCTCATTTATTCTGTCCGCTACTTTTACCCATTTCGTAATCACATTTTCCCATTATTGAGAGCAATTTTGCTTCCAGACTTCAGTCACTGCTTTTTCGCATTTGTCCAGGTCCCAAGTTCCCCCCAACGGCCAATTCCACCCCCCCCCCCATCTTTTATTTAAGCGCGCACTAAGACGTCTTAGATTCTTTTCTAGCTCTGGATTTTCCTTACACATCTTTCCGAGTGGGGTGGTATGTCCCCCTTATCAAAAGTCTGATCCATGTTTATCACTTTACTCCCGCATCCACTTCAAGGTCCTGACCTTCGCGTGGGGGATTTCCCTTCTTAACAACCGGTCTAAGGCTGGATGCAGTTTTAGTGAAATATCACCCGCCCCTCCCCAATTCTTTTTACTGCAGTACTCGCGTGTGAGGCGACCCCAACTCAATCACTCGCAGGAAAGCGATATTTCCACTGGTTCACAAGTGTACCTAAAACGTTTCCACAGCATCCGGAGAGACTGCAGGGGAGAGCCACTTCCCCTGTGTTTGGCCAAACGTCTGCTCTGCCCTGTGCTGATCAATTTAATCTACACGCCCCGTCCCCTCCTACGCCAATTAGAAAGGTTACCAGCTTCAAAATGTAATAGGTTACTGCCACTAACCCGCTGACCAATTTGCTGTAACACACTCAAAGAAAAATGTAATAAATCACTACCAATGATCCGCTGCCCAATTTATTAGCACTGGCAGCTTTTAATACTCACGATACTTCATCGGGGATTCCAACCCCTCATTGAGGTCCTGGACCTCCAAAACAAATCCTGCGCGTCGGCCCTTGGCCTCGGAGTCCCCGCCTCCCCGTTTTTCAGACACTGTTTCTCTGCGCGTCGGCCCCTGGCCTCGGAGTCCCGGACTCCCTGTTTTTCAGACACTATTTCACTGCGCGTCAGCCCCTGGCCTCGGAGTCCCGGACTCCCTGTTTCTCAGACACTATTACTCATACAGATTCTCTTATCAGAAATCAATCAACGTTAAAACCATTTACCCTCGTGGCCTCTACCGACTGTGGTCCGTGGAGTCCGCTGAGCAGCTCAACAGGAACCCTGAGGGGAACAAGCAACCAAAGGAGACCGTGAGAGGACCGGGGGAAAGTCACCCCGTGGGCCCGTCCGTCTCAGCAGCATCCAGTGGATCGCCAGTTCACTAACACCAGGATCGCTGGAGGCTCCCGTTGGGACTCCTGGCTGGCTCGCCAAATTGTCCCTAGCAATTCACTATTCAGTCGGAGAAAACACTCGGAGACCACATTTTCGCTCGATCAATCCTTTATTCAACTTGATCCGAGGAGAGGTAACCACCATACGCTTCTACAGCGTCTGGCAATCAACTCTGCCTAGCACGAGTACAAGGTTACATTTATATCCAAAAAAAAGGTTTCAGTTAGCACCTGTTTCCCCTGTCCACGCTTATGATGGTTTTGTGGTTAGCAATTTCATCATGGTCACGATAGCATCACGTGCAGATCTACAGGTCAGTAAGCACTTCTATTCTAAGAGATGAGCATGTAGTTGCAACATCCTAACCGTGCCCGATTCTGTTGTCTAGTTCCCGCCCCTGCTATATTTTCCAGGTCACATACACCATTTAACCCTTCCTATCCCGTACTCTAACCCCCTTTTCACTTACACACCTGGGCAGCGTGCAGATCACCACCTGACAGAGGCAAGGGACAGGAAGGGACAGAACCAACCGCAGGCAAGACGGCCTGGCTTACCTGGGCGGAGGCAAGGGACAGGAAGGGAGCTAGGTACAGGGTGGCTCCAGGACAAGACTGCAGGCGAGATGAGGCGAGAGTTACCAGAAAGACAAGGCAAGGCTTCAGGCAATTCAAGGCGAGGCGAGGGTTACCGGCAAGACAAGGCAGGGCTTCAGGCGAGGAAACAGGAGGCAGAGCAAGGGATACAAGGAGTAAGGACAAGAACAATCCAGCAGCCACACCTTGGTCTCTGAAGGTATTTATGCAGGCAGCCCCAACGAGCATCAACTGCCTCAATTAGAGCTCAACAAGACCAGAAATAGTGTAGTCAGGAAAACCTGGAGCAAGGGTCGATGGACTGGACCGCAAACCGGAATACGGACTTCACGGACCGGACCATGACAAAAGAGGAAAATTGAGGTGAGAATTGATACCAGATCACTGCAAAACGATGCTGACGAAGTAGTCAACAGCAACAAAGAAATAGCAGATGAACGTAATCGGTATTTTGCAGCTGAGCTCGATGTGGAAGACACTAGCAGTGTGCCAGATGATCATGAGAGTCTGGGAGCAGGTGCAAGTCAGTGAGCTATTACAAAGGAAATTTGCTAAGCAAACTCAAAGATCTTAAGGGGGGCAAGTCACCTGGGCCAGATGGACTATATCCTAGAGTCCTGAGAGACATTGTTGAAGAGATAACGGATGCATTGGTCATGATCTCTCCTGAATGACTTGAGTCTGGCAATGTCCCAGAGGACTAGAACATTGCAAATGTCACCTCACTCTTTCAGAAGGGAAAACGCAAAAGAAAAGAAATGATAGGCCAGTTAGCCTATCTTCAGTGGATGGGAAAGTGTTGGAGTCAATTATTAAGGATGAGATTTCGGGGTACTTGACGACTAATGATAAAATAAGTCAAAGTCAGCATTCTTTCTGTCAAGTGAACTATTGCCTGACAAATCTGTTAGAGTTCTTTGAGGAAGTAACAAGCAGATTGGTAAAGGAGAGGCAGTGGATGCCACTTAGTTGGACTTCCAGAAGGCATTTTATAAGGCATTTGGTGAGGCTGCACAACAAGGTAAAATCCCATGATGTTACAGTAAAGCTGCAGGCATACATAGCGTAATGGCCGACAACAGGAGGTAGCGAGAGGGAAGAAAAGCTTGGCTGCTGCTGTCTAATGTTGTTCCTCAGGGATCGGTATTGAGACGGCTACATTTCACATTGTTTGTCAATGATTTGGATACTGGAATTGATGGTGTTGTGGCAAAGATTGTGGATGATACAAAGATAGGTGGTCACGTTGGTTGTGCTGATGAAGCAATGCAATAGCAGAAGCACTGAGACAAATGGGAAGAATGGGCAAAAAATGGCAATGGAATACAGTTTTGGGAAATGTAGGATAATCCATTTTGGTACAAGGAACAATAGCTTGTGCCATTGTCGAAATGGTGAAGTTTCAAACATCAAAGGTCAAGGGACTTATGAGTCCACGTGACAGACACCCAGAAGGTTAATTCACAGGTTGCGTCTGTGGTAAAGAAGCCAAGTGCAATGTTATACAAGCAAGGAAAAAATGCTGAGCCTTTATAAGACATTAGTCAGACCGCACTTGGAGTATTGTTAACAGTTTTGGGTCCGTATCTCAGAAAGGATATGTTATCATTGGAGAGAGTCCAGATGAGGTTCACGAGAATGATCTCAGAATGATGGTTTATTGTTATCTTTCCAGTGGAGGTTCACCCGAACTACACTGGAGCTAGTCAGAGTCCGAGGGGAGACATGACGAATCATAAAATGCATAGCTAGGATGTGCAGTCAGCGTCTTTCACCGAGTGCAGAAGTATCAAACAAATGAAGACATGTTTTTATATGATCAGAAGGGAGTGTTTAAAGATAATGTGAGGGGTAAGTATTTAAAACCGGGAGTGCCCGGGTCTCGAAATATGCGACCAGGTGCAGTCATCAGAAGAGTCAAGCTGTTAACGTTAATACACACGGGCACAAAAGGAATGAAGGTAAACAGCTGATACACAGCAGAAGTCGTTTAGTTAAAGGTAGCAGCAGGATCACCAAAATAGTGTGGGTCTAATTCACCACAGGGCTCTACTGTTCTATTCATTCCCTTAGGAAGGAGACGCACAACGGATGGGGATGGAGGGGAAGACACTGAGGAGGGATGGTGAAACCTAGAGCAGTGCGATGACATACCTCCGCTCACGGCTGAAGTACAGGAGGCACTCACCAGGAGGGCGACTGCGCTGATCAGGCTGAACATTCTGACCTTCCTCTGTCGGTAAGCAGAGAAAGGTTTAAAACCGAGGGGCCCTCCGCAATTACGCCCCATGCCCCAACCAACTCTATGCCACATGGACCCCAGCACATCCTCCCTCTTCTCTTACTCTTCGCATTAACGCTCCATGAGATGCATCTGGATTCAGTGCCCGCAGCCACCGCACCCGCTATACCCACGTATACATCTGTCGGCTGTCCAATTACATTCTGCGAGCAGCCACTGGAGATGAAGACCAATCGCCCATGTTTTGGGCCAAGATCAACTGGTGCATCTCCCCATCTCTCCCCACAATAGTGCTGTCTGCTCTCGCCCTCCACAACCCATCCCCTGCACTTTCTTACTGCTCGTCTGCACTGCCCTCTCAATAGCACACCAACACTCTTTCATTCAGTCCAACCCCGCTCCCGCACTCTCCCTCTCTGTGCATTTTACTCACCCCATCTCTCTTTCAACCACGCCCCACAATCTCTCCACAGGGCGTGCCTCACCTCTTCCATAAACTGTATCTGATGCCGTCTCATCCCCTTTGACTTTTACTTCCTCTATCTCTCTCTTTACGTCTCTTCCCCTTCCTGCATTTCCTACTCTACCCTCTCTCGTTTCCAACACTAACTCTCTCAGCATCTCTCTTCCCTCCTTTCTCTCGTTTTGAGTTCCACCCCATCACGCTATCTCACTATCTCTTTCATTCCCTTTTACACACCACTCCCTCTTAGCCCATTTTTGTCCGTCTCTCTCACGGGCCCCTTCCCACACTCCGCACTCCATTTGACAACTCTCCAAGCTCCACCGCAATTTTCGTTCCTGAATTCCACCTCCATCTACCATCCGTACTCTCTCCCACTTCCTTCCCATTATCTCCTCCCCTTCTATCGTCTTCTGTCTCCGGACATTTTTTCGGCCCTTCTTTCTCAACTTTACCTCGCTGCCCTCTCACTCCCACTGCTGCAGTATCCCTCGTTCAGGCCACCTCTGTATTCACGACACAGTGTTGTCCCCAGTCTCACCCCACTATCTTTTATCAGCTCTCTGTCTCTCTCACAATACACCCACACAGGCTGTCTTTTCCCTCTTTCGATGGTGTCTCACTTCCCTCTCACTATCTCAATGAACTGTCACTATCTCTCCCGTCTCTTGAACGCACACCTTTTCTCCCAGTATTTATCTCTCCTGCTGCACACTTTCTCTCCCCACTTTCAGCCTCTCTGTTCACATCTCTTCGAACCACCATCTCTCTCCTTTTTTCTCCCTCCCCTTCTCTCGCTGTCTCCCTTCTTCACATCTGTCCTCGCTGTGCACTTTCCGATTTTCTTTCCTGTTTTGTTGCCACTCCTGGCTGTCTCCTCATTTACCATTCTGTCTCTCTCCTCACCTTCAATATTTTCTCTCTTCCTCTACTCTCTCCCCACATTTCCTCTCTACACTTTCAACGTGCTTGTTCATTCTCTTTCCCAACTTCCTCTCTCAATACACCCTCATTCCCTCTCTTACACCGGCATTTTCACTGTTTCTGCTGCCCCCACATTCCCTGTCTTTCACAGGGTGTCACAAGGGTGGCACTGGGAATGGACCCAAATGCAAGACACAGACACTGAAGTACAAGGAACAGGACTTGACTAGAGTAGGGACGTGACAGGATACAGACAAGGAGCAGGGACAAGAACGAAGACTTGGGCTAGGACATGGACTAGACAGGGAACCCGGACAAGGAACTAAGAACTAGGAGCCTGGGCCAGGGAGAGCGGAACCAGGACTAGAAACCATGGACTAGGAGACAAGGCTTGGACTCTGGCCCAGAACCTTGGTCTTGCCTCGGGCTCGGACCCCAGAACCAGGCAAGGACATGACATGGCTTCATGATAGGATGTGGCTGGGATCTAGAGGCCTGAGGCTGCAGGCTGGGGTCTTGGTCTTGATGCTTGAGGCTGGGGTCTTGATCTTGAGGCTTGAGGATGTGGTCTTGGTCTTGGTCCTGAGGCTTGAGGCTGGTGTCTTGGTCCTGAGGTTTGAGGCTGGGGTTTTGGTCTTGAGGCTTGAGGCAGGGGTCTTGGGCATGAGGCTTGAGGCTGCAGTCTTGGTCCTGAGGCTTGAGGCTGCAGTCTTGGTCCTGAGGTTTGAGGCTGGGGTCTTGGTCTTGATGCTTGAGGCTGGGGTCTTGATCTTGAGGCTTGAGGATGTGGTCTTGGTCTTGGTCCTGAGGCTTGAGGCTGGTGTCTTGGTCCTGAGGTTTGAGGCTGGGGTTTTGGTCTTGAGGCTTGAGGCAGGGGTCTTGGGCATGAGGCTTGAGGCTGCAGTCTTGGTCCTGAGGCTTGAGGCTGCAGTCTTGGTCCTGAGGTTTGAGGCTGGGGTCTTGGTCTTGATGCTTGAGGCTGGGGTCTTGATCTTGAGGCTTGAGGATGTGGTCTTGGTCTTGGTCCTGAGGCTTGAGGCTGGTGTCTTGGTCCTGAGGTTTGAGGCTGGGGTTTTGGTCTTGAGGCTTGAGGCAGGGGTCTTGGGCATGAGGCTTGAGGCTGCAGTCTTGGTCCTGAGGCTTGAGGCTGCAGTCTTGGTCCTGAGGTTTGAGGCTGGGGTCTTGGTCTTGATGCTTGAGGCTGGGGTCTTGATCTTGAGGCTTGAGGATGTGGTCTTGGTCTTGGTCCTGAGGCTTGAGGCTGGTGTCTTGGTCCTGAGGTTTGAGGCTGGGGTTTTGGTCTTGAGGCTTGAGCTTGGAGGTCAGGCAAGGGTACTTTGAGGCGACTCCTGGGCAGGACGCGGGACTCATACCCGACGGAGGCAAGGGAGAGGAAGGCACAGACCCAACCGCAGGGTAACGGCAAACGGCCTGGCTTACCTGACGGAGGCAAGGGACAGGAAGGGAGCTGGGTCCGGGGTGGCTCCAAGACTTGAGGCGGTCGGTAACCTCAGCAGGCTACGGACCAGCCAAATCTATATCTCGAAGACTACACTAGCCTTCCACCGCTGGGTTGCTCCAAGGCAAGACTGACATGGTGCAAGTGAGGGTCACAGGCGAGGCAAGGCTTCACACAAGGCGAGGCAAGGCAAGGCAACAGAAGGAAGGGAAGGGATTCAGACAGGAACAATCAAGCAACTAAGCCCTGGCCTCTAGAAGTATTCATGAGTCTGCCCAAACTAGAATCATGTGGCTCAGTTAGAGTGCTCAACAGAATGGGGTAAACAGGAAAACCTGGAACAAGGGTCAATGGACTGGACCGTGCACCTGAATGCGGACTTCTCGGTCCGGACCATGACACTGGGCTCCTTCAGCATTCTTCAAGCGCTCTCGTCCTGACTTCCCCCACACAGGCTCCATCTCAAACTCCTCGCACTCTCCTCAGTCTCCCCTCCAACGCCGTTAACCCCTCAAGCCAGCTCCTCCCTATCTTAATCACCCTTTCGCTCACTCTCATTCCATCTCTGCAGTTTCAATCTTGGTACTCACTGGAGTTTTGTCTGCGTGTGGGCAGTGTCGCTCTGCACTCCTCGGACTGGATTCACACCCTGTCCCGGATGGGGAAAATAAGCAGTAGCAGAGGCAGATGAAGGGCCCAGTGGTCACTGACTGCGGGTCCTCCCCCTCGCTGCCCCAATCAGTTCATCCTGCTGACAGTGCTGGTTAAATATTAACTTCTTGTGGCACTGCAGCACAGAGGGTAGCGCAAAAGTGTTAGATCACCAGCGATCGGCTATCGGGATTCATTTCTGCCGCAGACTGTGGCAAATAAAGTTTATAGAATCCCTAAGCGTAAGAGCAGAATTGGACAATTTTTCTCATGGGGTTTGATTTATTGGACCGCTCAAACCAATTCTAATGCCCTTTTCCTCATAAGTTGTGAAGTGCTTTACAATTAAGTACCCATGAACCAACGTTTCAAATATATCCAAAGTCCTCTCTGGGAATAAATTCTACAAGTTCTCCGACCGATGGCTGAAGAAATTCCTCCACAGCTCTGTTCTAAAGGGAGGTCCTTCGATTCTGATATTGTGTCCGCTTGTCCACTCCCGACTTGTAATACTTTCTTAAATATTCTGGAGGTTATTTGATTCTGGAAAGGACGTTACAATTTGAACCTGGTGGAACTTCACGCTCCTGCAGCTCCAGCCCGATAGTAGCTGTGGGAAGATGGGATGGCCTGGATGGTGGAGAGTTTTGATGATGAATGTTGCCTACTGGAAGCAGCGCCCCCGTGTAGGCATGGAATGGGAGATGGATATGTACTTGACGGATTGGGAGGAGGCTGAAGATTCTTTGGGTCCTGCGATTCGACCTGCTGCACCAGGCCATGATGCAGCCACCTAACAACATACTTGCAACTGTATATCTGCAGAGGTTTTTTGGAGTTTAATGAGAAGTTGAATCTCCTTAACCTCTTAAGCAGCTCAAATCGCTGTTGCCCCTTCCTTCTGTTTGCCTGTATGTGCTGAATCGAGGAGAGGGCATCTGAATAACTAATGTCCGGGGATTTAAAATTACAGATATTTTCCACGGCAGATACCCCAATATAGCCTGGTGCATGTTTCCGCTCCTTCCCCTTTCTAAAGACAATAATCAGATGGTCAGTTTTATTGACAACGATCGCATTGGCTTGGTAGCGACATTGCTACCAAGCGCCCTATCTTGCTCCCATGAACTGCCTCATTGCCACTTGTTATTCATCCAACAAAAGCGTGTCGGGAACTAATTTGCACATGGCATTGCAGTTGTACTTATTCATGAAATCATGAGAGTAAACGGGGCTTAGCACTCATCCCTGCACCGTATTTGTGCTGATGGTCATCGAGTAGGAGATGTTGGCGCTACTCCTCGCTGATTTAGGTCTGTCTCTGAGGTAGTTGGCGATACAGTTACATGTTGTTGTTAGAGAGGCCCAAATCTTAAATGTTGATGATGTGCTTCGAATGCACGATTGCTTGGAATGTCAAACTGTAATCGATGAAGACCTGACCAACCAATGTCTCATTATAAAACAAGCCCTGCATCTGTTTATCATCCTTGCGAATAACCTTGTCCCCTCTCCAACTCTATCAGATCCTTAATATAGTTCGGCGACAAGAACTACCCACGGTTCTCCACGTGTGGTCACACCACTTCATTTACAGATGTACCACAACGTCCTAACTCCTGTACTCAGTGTCCATTCTGATGAAGCCAATTGTGTCAAAATCAAGCTTTACCTTCCCATGCACCTGCAGTTTCACGTTTAGAGAATTATATAACTCCACCCAATGAGCTGTTTGCTCTACAACACTCCCTAGATCACTAAATTCTACTGTTTATTCACTTCCACGGTTTGACTTCCCAAAGTAAGTTACGTAGCATTTCTCATGCCTCATGTGCTCCTGTCCCTGCTCCTGCTCTACTCTGGCCTCTGTGTTATTGAGTACTCCACCCCTCACCTGTTTCTCATTACTACCTGTTTTGCTGCCATTTCTGTATCATTGTGCTCCACCTATCATCTGCCTCTCTGCTTATTGCTCAGTGTACTTTCGTCCTGTGTTTTCACCTGTTTGTGGCTAGATTCTGCCAGTGAATTTTCCTGACCCTTTCGAGAGTTGGTATCTGTCCGTATAAATTTCGACTCTTCCCGTTTTCCGATTCTGGTTTTTGGATTCTTCTGGATGTTTTGATCTCTGCCTGAATTTTGACGCCAACTTTGTTTGTACCTCGGGATTTATTACTCAATTAATTTCACTGTGTGCACAGTACTGGGTCTGCGATTTGTACTGGGTCCAGCGTCCTGCGATTTGTACTGGGTCCAGAGTCCTGACAGAACAATCTGGCCAGAATGGATCTAGCAGACCGTGGTCGTCTGAGAGCTGCCATGGAACAAGAGGGAGAGATACTGGGTAAACAGAACCAGCTGGACTCCGTGTTCAGAGCAGTGGAGTCACTTCTGCCGGTGTAGCTGATCTCATGGCCCAGACTCAGTCACTCCAGCTGTCCCAGAGCGCGCATCAACATTCTGCTACTGCATCTTCCGCCCTGCCCTCCGCGTTCTCGCTTACTCCTCCCGTCCAAGAACCCCATCTGCCTCCTGCAGAGAAGTACTCAGGTGAGCGCCGTACCTGCCGCTCTTTTCATTCCCAATGCACCTTTATTTTTGAATTACAACCAACAGCATTCCGACTGATTGAGCCAAGGTGATCTATGTCATCACTCAACTCTGCGGTTGGGCGAGAATGGGGAACAGCCGTCTGGGAGGCATGCTCACTTTTCTGCATCAGTTATCCGCTATTTTCTGAGGAGATGAGAAAAGTGTGTGATCGCTGCAAACATGGGATGGAGGCTGCCCGTGAAGTGCTGCACATGCACCAGGGGAGCAGATCTGTGTCAGATTACGCCATAGAGTTCCAGACCCTAGCTACCTCCAGTTGGAACTCGGAGGCACAGTACGACAACTTCTACGAAGACATCAAAGATGAGCTGGTCACCCAGGACCTTCCTGTCACCTTTGAAGCCCTGGTGGATTTGGCCATCCGTACTGATGTTCGCCTTCAGCAGTGCCGCAGAGGGAGGAGTTCCAGAGGGTCCCTGGGGGCACTGGGTGAGTTCCAAGCTCCTCATCAGTCTACATTGCCCTGCCGTTTGACCCCATCTAGAATTCCCGTTCCAGAGCCCGAAGCTATTAAGGTTGACTGTACCTGCCTGACGCCAACTGAAGAACAAAGGAGAATCGGCACCCGCTCCTGTCTGTACTGTAGACAACCAGACCACCTAATCTCCACTGGCACAGTAAAAGCCAAGTGCTCACCAGTTGGACGAGGGGCACTGGTGAGCATGACCCATGTCCGGCCCTCCACGACGCCACTAACTCTCATACCTGCTTCCCTGGACTGGGGCATCCAACAGCAAGAAGTCTTCATCTTGGTCGATTCTGGTGCGGAGGGGTGTTTTATCGATTCCGGCTCGGCTGCTCAGTGGGGAGTACCCACGTCTGCTCTCCAGCCACCACTGGTGGTCAATGCCTTGAACAGTCAAGATTGGCTAACATCACCCATATCACGACGCCGGTGAGTCACAGTTTATCTGGCAACCATCATGAACATTTAACCCTATATGTTATTGACTCTTCTCAAGCTCCCATTGTCCTGGGGCCATCCCTGGTTAGTTAACCAGGGCCAACCCTCACATGGACTGGCTCAGTCGCAAGACTGTAGGCGGGAGCCCATTCTGTCACTCCCACTGCCTCCACCGTGCTCAGATCCCCTTGTCTCCAAGCGCAGATCACTCCGAAGAATTTCTGGACCTTCGTGCCATCCCTCCTTAACCCTGACATACTGTTCAGATTCTATGCCTTCGCAGTATGGTCAGGGTCAATTTTGACCCCAGCCCAAGAATCCCAACATAACTGTCTATATTTTAAACCACTGATCTACTTAGAATGCATAAATAGCCTGTCTGCCATTAATAAATGGGTGATTTATCGTTAATTAATTTTTCATAGGGCAGAGAGAGTGTATTTTTTTAGGTTTTACACCACTCGTTTATGGAGAAAAACATCTACTATCACATAATATCATGTCCTATTTTACCTAAGACATGAAAACATACCAGCCATAATGATTTAATTCATGGACCTCAAGGCTGTGTTCAGCAAGTCCCGGGCCACTTCCTTATCGCCTCATCGCCCATATGATCGCGCCATTGACCTTTTGCCTGTGACATCTCTCCCAAAGGCCTGACCCGGTTCCAGGAATGGAAAATCTGATGCCCTCTCCCGAAGATTTCCCTCCTCTGAGACCCCTGAGGTACCCGATGTCATCCTTCCTGCTCACTGTCTCGTGGGTGCAGCGCAATAGGAGATTGAATCCATTGTGCAAGCTGCTCAACAGAGCAAGGCAGCCCCTAGTCAATGCCCCACTAACCGTGTTTATGTTCCCAGCTCTGTCCAATCACAGGTATTGCAGTGGGGTCATTGCTCCCGGTTATCCTGTCACCCACCAACCAAGCGTACTCAGGCCTTCATCAGTCGGCGGGTCTGGTAGCTCTCCGTGGGAGATGACATACGCAACTTCATCTCAGCCTGCTCGGTCAGTGCTCAAGGCAAGAACTCTAACCGGCCACCCGCTGGTCTGTTACTACCCCTGTCTATCCCCAAGAGACCCTGGTCCCACATTGCCCTGGATTTTGTCACCGGTCTTCCCCCATCAGATGGTAATACCACCATTTTCACAGTAGTTCTTCGTTTCTCCAAGTCTGTAGACTTCACTCCTTTAGCTGAACTCCCCTCTGCCAAAGAAACAGCTAAATTACTAGTACTGCAGGTTTTTAAATTACATAGTTTACCTGTAGCTGTTGTGTCAGACAGGGACTCTCAATTCACATCCAACTTCTGGAGGGCATTCTATAATCTGCTGGGTGCCTCTGTGAGCCTGTCTTCAGGATTCTCCGTACCTCTGCTAGGATTAAGCGTCGAGCCTACCGCTATCACTCTAGGGCCCATGTTACCGCCAGCGACAGCATGTGTGGCTTTCAACCCGAGACCTGTCTCTCAAGGTGGATTCCCGCAAACTCACCCCCCCCCCACCCCCGGCTTCACCCCTTCCCCATGCTAAAGTCATCAGCCTTGCTGCCATACGTCGCATTCATCCCACCTTCCATGTGCCCAGCATCAAGCCTTTCATGAGCCACCCTCTGTGTCCTGTCCCCAAATGCGGCCCCCACGACTCATCGACGGATCAGAGGCCTTCACGGTGCCTCAGGTGCTGGACGTTCATCGCCGGGGTCGTGGCCTCCAGTACCTTGTGGACTAGAAGAGCTACGGTCCTGAGGAGAGGTTCTGGGTCCATGCCCGTAACATCCTGGACCCCTCTCTCATCAGGGACTTGCAACGCCAGCACCCTTCTCTACCTGCAGGCGTCCCTGAGGGGGCGGGGGAGTAGTGTCAGTGCCTCAAATCGAGTGCCTCTTTTTGTGTGTTTCCCCCTAACTGTCAGTCTGTGGTTTTGTATTGCCATGTGCTCTTGTTTGTTTTCATGCCTCATGTGCTCCTGTCTCCGCTCCTGCTCTACTCTGGCCTCTGTATTACTGAGTACTCTGTCCCCCACCTGTTTCTCATTACTACCTGTTTTGCTGCCACTTCTGTCTTATTCTGCTCCACCTATCATCTGCCTCTCTGCTTATTGCTCAGTGTACTTTAGTCCTGTGTTTTCACCTGTTTGTGGCCAGATTCTACCAGTGAACTTTCCTGACCCTTTCGAGAGTTGGTATCTGTCCGTATAAATTTCGACTCTTCCCGTTTCCGGTTTTTGGATTTCTCTGGATGTTTTGATCTCTGCCTGAATTTTGACACCAACTTTGTTTGCACCTTAGGACTTATTACTCAATTAATATCACTGTGTGCACAGTACTGGGTCTGAACTGTGTCCAGCGTCCTGCGATTCGTACTGTGTCCAGAGTCCTGACAGTACAATCTGGCCAGAATGGATCTAGCAGACAGTGGTCGTCTGACAGCTGCCATGGAACAAGAGGGAGAGATATTGGGGCAACACAGAACTAGCTGGACACACAGGTCACGTTAGTGAAATGCTGCATATGCACCAGGGGCGCAGATCGTAAGTCTAGGGAAGAAACTTCTCTGGCCCCACAAAACGTTTGAAATTGAGGTGCAAAGCTCCTGTTTATGTGAAAACTGAGTGATTTGTTCCCCTGGACACAAATCAGTACCACGAAATAACAAACAGTACACCAGTGAAATTAAACAATTTAGCTTTATAAATCTTAACTTGACTAAAGGGTTAGTAAAGAAAAACAAAGAGAAAAGGGCCCATTTTAATGAAACAGTCTAATGTGCACAGCCTGGAGCTCATGGTTTCCCTCCCACTGGTCCTCCATCGATTTCGCCAGGCTATGTCGACTCCCAGCCCCACTGCAAGCCCACAACCTCTCCTTCCTGGCGTCCTCTCTCTCCATCTCTCCCTAACAAAAGACCCAGGTAACCTCGGTGTCAGGCACACAGTGCGAAAATACGCTCCCCACATTGGAAGTGTCTACAGAGCGCGCTGCTTCCAGTAGGCAACCTTCATCATCAAAACTCTCCACCATCCAGGCCATCCCATCTTCCCGCAGCTACCATCGGTTTGAAGCTGCAGGAGCATAAAGTTCCGCGCCACCAGGATATAATTGTAACGCCCTTTCAATCATCCAAACTAACTAATATTCAAAGGGTGAGACAGATTGTGAGCGTCGAGCATAAGAGTCCGGAAGCTCAGAATCGAAGTATGTCCCTTGCGAACAGAGATGAGGGGTAACTATCTTTAGCCATAAGGTGATGAATGTATGGTGTTTATTCCCACAGAATACATATCCCCATCATATCTGCCTCCACCACAGACGCCGGCAGCCCATTCCACGCACTCACCACTCTCTGCGTAAAAAAAAAAACTACCCGTGACATCTGCTCTGTACCTACTTACAAGAACCCTAAGACTGTGCTCTCTCCTGTTAGCCATTTCACCCCCGGGGAAAAAGCCTCTGACTATCCACACGATTTAAGCCTCTCATCAACTTATACACCTCGATCAGGTCACCTCTCATCCTCTGCCGCTCCAAAGAGAAAAGGCCGAGTTCACTCAACCTGTTCTGAAGGTCCAGGTAACTTACTTGTAAATCTCTTCTGCATCCTTTCCAGAGCTTCCACATCCTTCCTGTAGTGAGGTAGCCAGAACTGAGTACTGTGCTCCAAGTGGGGTCTGACCAGGGTCCTATTTAGCTGTAACATTATTTCTCGGCTCTTAAGCTCAATCCCACGGTTCATGAAGCCAATGCACCATATGCCTTCCTAACCACACCGTCAACTTTCACAGAGGCTTTGATTGTCCTATTGACTCGAACCCCAAGATCCCTCTGATCCTGCACACTGCCAAGAGTCTGACCATGTTCTGACTATATTCTGACTATAGTCTGACTATATTCTGCCATCATATTTGATCTAACCAAATGAATCCAGGCAGTGATTGCTGCTAGTGGAATAACTGTACACTAACCGCTGTGCTGCAGTGCACCAGGAGGTTAATGTTCAATCACAACTGCCCGCAGAATGAAGTGAGGATCCACAGTCAGTGACCGCTGGGACCAGTGCCCTTTCTCCGCTGATCAACATTATCCTATGCCAGGCAGGGAGCAGAGTCTCATCGGTAGTTAAATATTAAACTGGTGCACTGAAGGGCAGCGGTTGGCATGCAGTTAATACGACGCCAGCGATCACCGCTAGGGATTCAGTTCTGCTGCTGTGAGTCATATATCGCACGGAAACCGGCCTTCTAGTCTCTGCCGAAAACCATTTAAACTGTGTGTAAGGGTTAGTTCTGCGCAGCTGTGTGTGTTTCTTCTGGGTGCTCCTGGTTTCTCCCATATTCCAAAGAAATATCTGCTGTGGACATTATTTTCTGAGCCACAAGTATGAGAATACTTGCTGACAGCCCCGGCACATGTTCAACAGTGGTATTCGCTTACGGAAAATATGCATTTCTCTGTATCTCTCCATGTTTTAATGTGCCTGTGGGAAATAAAGCAACGAAGATCATCAGGCACAAGAGCACAATTAGACCATTTAGCCCAAGGATTGTTATTCACTGTTGATTTAGTTGGCTATTCAAACCCATTCCCGAGACCTTTCATAATAAGTTGTCACTATCTTACGAATTGATTATCCAACTGCCTCCATTTCAAATATATCCAAAGAAGACCTACACAGTCTTCTGTGGCAATAAACCCCATATATTCATCCCATGGCTAAAGATAGTCACCCCTCGTCTCTGTTCACAAGGGACGTTCTTCGATTCTGAGCTTTCGTACTCTGATCCTCGACGCTCACAATCTATCTCGCCCTTTCAATATTAGTTAAGTTTGGATGATTGAAAGGGCGTTACAATTATAATCTGGTGGTGCGGAACTTTATGCTCCTGCTGCTTCAAACCGATGGTAGCTGCAGGAAGATGGAATGGCCTGGATGGTGGAGAGTTTTGATGATGAGTGTTGCCCACTGGAAGCAGCGCCCCCCCGTAGACCCTTGCAATACTGGAGCTCGATATACAGCTGAAGTCTTGGGCAGGAGTCTGCGCTTCTAATGTTCCTGCACATTCCACTTGCTGCACCAGGCCATGATGCAGCCATCCATCATACTCACAACAGTATATGTGCAGGTTTGTTCGATCACGATGAGAAGATGAACCTCCTTTCTGAATCTTCAGAAAGGCCTATGACTCTTGCTTGTGTGTGCTAAATCCAGAACAATGCGTTTGAAATTGGTTTAGTTCTGTACATATTGATGTTCCTTCACCTTCTCTGCTAGAGCAACCTCGTTCCTTCTTTTTGCCCTCCTGATTTCCTTCTAAAGTCTTCTCTTACATTTAGTATACTACAAAAGTACTTCATTTCTTCCTTCGGATACACCTGCTCAGCTCCTTTCTTTTTCTCTTAACCGGGGCCTGAAGATCTCTTCAAAACCATGGTTCCCTACACTTGTTCTTTTTCCATTTTATTTTGACGGGCAATTCGAAGTTTAGTAAATTCACAATCTCGCGTTTGAAGATCTTGTTGCAGGATTGCAGATTGTCACGTACTATACTGTGGCCATTACTGAATCGTGGCTGAAGGTTGGTGAGACTTAGGAGCTGAATATCCAAGGTTATACGTTGATTTGCTGGGATAGGAAGTTAGGCGTTGGGGTTGGTGTGTCTCTGCTGTTATAGAATGGCATCAAGCCAGTAGAAAGACGTGACAGAGGATCGGAGGCTCTTGAATCCTTGTGGGGCGAGTAAGGAAACTGCAATGGTAAAAGGACCCTGAAGGCAATTATATACAGGCCTTCCGACAGTAGTCGGGATATATACTATAGATTTCAATTGGAAAAAGAAAAGGTCTGTCAAAAAGGGCAAAGTTATGATAGTCATAGGAGATTTCAACATGCGGGTCAATTGTGAAAATCAAGTTGTTAATGGATCTCAACAGAGTGGGTTTATTGAATGCCGATGACGTTTTTTTTTCAGAGCACGTTGACGTGGAGCCTTAGTAACAGATCAGCTAAATTGAATTGGGTTTTATCTGATTAA
This sequence comes from Mobula hypostoma, assembly GCF_963921235.1. Lineage (NCBI taxonomy): Eukaryota > Metazoa > Chordata > Chondrichthyes > Myliobatiformes > Myliobatidae > Mobula > Mobula hypostoma. Next base: position 9,470,174 of record NC_086127.1, read on the forward strand.
CCGAAGGGGATTACGGAGCTTGAGGTAAAAGACCCACATGGAGGCAGTGATCACAATATGAATGATTTCAATTTGAAATTTAATAGGGAGAGTGAAAAAGCTGATGTAGCATGTGATTCAATACAATTTCACAAACTGCAAAGAGATAATTTACTTCAATATTCTGTGTCTGACAAATGATTCCTTTGAAATGCATATTTACAGATTACTGGGCAGAGACACCTTGTCCAAAATTGCTCCAGTGCCGGGGACAGTCAATTCCCCGGGGAAGTGGGATGTGAGGATGTTAGTGGGACCTTCTCCACAGTTGTCCCAGTTTTGGGGAGAGACAGCTCTACGGGAAGGCATGACTGGGAGGGTTTAAATAGGAATTTATCAAGGTTTGTCCCAGTGCTGGGGACAGACAGCTCTCTGGGAAGGTGTGACTGGGAAGGGTTTACATTGCGAAGTTAACCGTTCCTGAGTTATTGATCAGAGCGAGCCCCTTGTCCTGTGTTTCACGTCTTGTGAAGTCTGTCACAGTCGGATCCCATTGTCTGTTGGCCAATAATTGGGTCTGATCACCTGAACCAGTGTCCACGGATCTGCTGACGTGTGTTATCGAATTGAACTGCGCTGTAGAATTAATCCATTAACGGAGCCACTCAGCCTCAGGTTACTATGTTTTTCCTGCTTTTCTTCCAAGATCCATCGAAAATCAGCGCACCGCTTCGTCCTGAAGAACGATCTCAGTTGGAAGCGAGAACTTGTTCGGTTCCATGGATGCTGCCTGACCTGCTGAGTTCCTCCGGCATTTTGTGTGTGACAATGGCATGAAAAGGAAATGGTCAAAGTAAACTGGAAGGAGCTACTGGCAACGATGACAGCAAAGCAGCAATGGTGTGAGTTTTTGAGAATAAAGGGGGAGGTGGAGGACATGTGCATTCCAAAAATGAAGAAACTTTCAAACGGCAAAATAGTACAACCGTGTCTAACAAAGCTAATGTAAAAGCTAAAGAGAGGGCATACAAAAAAAAATGTATATAGTGGGAAGACGGTGGATTGGGAATTTTTTCAAACGCTACAGAAAGTAACTAATATAATGAACAGGAAGGAGAAAGATCAAATACGAAAGTGAGCTGGCAAACAAAGAGGATAGTAAAAGTTTTTCCAAGAGATAGGAATGAATATAGGACTCTTAGAACACGAGGCTGGAGAAATAATAACGGGTGATAAGCAGATGACCGATGAACTAAATGAGTATTTTGTGGTTAACACTAGCAGTGTGCCACATGGTGAAGGGTGTGAAGGAAGAGAAGTGAGCGCAGTTACTGTTACAAGGGAGAAGGTACTCAAAATGCTGTAAGACCTAAGGTACATAAGTCATCCGGACTGGATGTACTGCACCCTAGGGTTCTGAAAGAGTTAGCGTTGGAGAATCTAGTGGCATTAGAAATGATCTTTCAAAAGTAAGTACATGGAGCCTAGAAAAATAGAGGGGTATGGTTAAGGTAGTTCTACGGAAAGGCACAACTTTGTGGGCCGAAGGGCCTATATTGCTATCTTCCTATGTTTCTAAAAATCATTGGACTCTGGCGTGGTGCCAGAAGACTGGAAAATTGAAAATATCACTCTACTCCTTCGAAAATGACAAAGTCAGCAGACAGCAAATTATAGAGAAGATAGCCTTACCTCAGTAGTTTGGAACATGTTGGAGCCAATTGTTATGGAGTATTACGTGACACGGGACAAGACTGGACAAAGTCAGCATAGTTTCGTTCAGGGAAGATCTTGCCTGTCAAACCTGCTGGGATTCTTTGAGGAGATTAGAAGTAGGATAGATAAAGGGAATACAGTGGATGTTGTATATTTGGATGCTCAGAAGGCCTTTGACAAGGTGCGACACATCAGGCTGCTTACGAAGCTAAGGGCCCATGGTAGTGCAGGAAAATTACTGGAGTGGTTAGAGGATTGGCTGATTGGTACGAGGCAGCGAGTGGGGAAAAAAGATCCTTTTCTGGTTGGCTGCCAGCGACTAGTGGTGTTCCGCAGGGGTCTGTGTAGGGGCCACTTCTTTTTACGCTGTATATAACTGATGGTGGAATAGATAGCTTTGTTGCCAAGTTGGCATATGATGCAAAGACTGGCAGAGGGGCAGATAGTATTGAAGAAACAAGTAGGATGCAGAAGGACATAAATGAGGAGAATGGTCAAGAAAGTGGCAAATGAAATACAATGTTGGAAAATGCATGGTCATGCAATTTGGTAGTAGAAATAAATGTGTGGACAATTTTCTAAACGGGGAGAAAATCCAGGAACCTGAGATGCAGAGGGACTTGGAGTGGTTGTCCAGAACATTCTGAAGGTTAACTTGCAGGTTGAGTCAGTGGTGACAAAGGTAACTGCTACGTTAGCATTCATTTCAAGACGCCTGGAATACAAGAGCAGTGATCAGATTTTCAACCTTTGTAAGGCGCTGCTGAGGCCTCACCTTGAGTATTGTGAAGGGTTTTGGGCTCCACATGTAAGGGGGTTTCGTCTTTTATGTTACTGCGTAGGCTAATTAAAATAGCTTCTTTGTTATGTTATACTTGGGAATGCTTCTTTGTTATGTTAATCGCTGAGAAAGTTCTTGCACTGGCAGCTTGTTTTGGGTTAGGCTGTGATAAGAAGATGTTACGAAACAATTGGGATAGTTGTTATGCTTTTGGTGTATCTGGAAGATTTGTATGCGCAGGGTTTTGGAGGCAGAAGGCGGGAGAGAGAGAGACAGAGGATGGACCAGGTGCTGTGAGTCCGCTAATGGCGTCAGACCCCGAGCGGGGTGTTTGGCGAGGAGAGGAGACGGAGACAGACTCATGGGGAGCGTCTGGTCGACCACCGTTGTTGGTCCCAGGCAGCCGGTCGAGGTGGTCCGAGGAGTCGCAGGGTGAAGAAGAAGGGTCCTGAGCTCCAACTGTTTGTGCACGAAGAGATAGAACTGTGAAAAGAGTGGCACCTTTTATATTTTATTCTCTATTAATTATATAGTTCCAGTAATATCTATAAATTGTAAATCATTTAATCGTATCTGGTGTATTGTCTGTTATTTGGGCGGGGTGGGGTCCCTCACACAGCATCCACACAAACTGATTACCCACTTTGGCAGGGCCGAGGGCTGTTTCCCTAGACGACAGCGAGCCGAGCGACCCTGAGGTTGGCCGGGGGGGCTACACACATCTAAGAAAGTATGTGCAGGCATTGGAAAGGTTGCTGAGGAGGCTCAGAAAGATGATTCCGGGAATGAAAGCATTATCATACGAGGAACGATTGATAGCTCTGGGACTGTACTTGCTGGAACTGGGGAGGTCTCGTTGCAACCTTTGTAATGTTGAAAAGATGAGACCGAGTAGATGTGGAAAGGATGTTTCCCATGGTGGGGGAGTCCAGGGCAAGAGTGCACAGCCTCAGGACACAGTGGCATACATTTTAAAAAAGATGAGGAGATATTTCTTTAGAGAGAGGGTGATGAATTGTGGAATTTGTTTCCACAGGCAGATGTGGAGGCCAGGTCGTTGGGTATCGTAGGGCTGAGGAGGGGAAAAGGGGATCAGCCTTGATTTAATAGCGGTGCAGACTCGATGGGCCAAATGGACTAATTCTGCTCTTATGTCTTATAGAACATAGAACTTAGAAATTTACAGCATATTACAGGCCCTTCGGCCCACAATGATGTGCCGACCATGCAACCCCCTCTAGAGACTGCGAGAATTACCCTGTTTTGTGCTCCATTTTTTCGAAGCTCCATATACCACCAACGTCCCCTGACATGCCCTCAATACATATTTTCATGCCCCTTAAAACTATGGCCCCTCGTGTTCAACATTCAACTTATTCTCATAAGGTACGCCCTCCAATCAAAGAAACATCCTTGGAAATCTCCTCTGCACTCTCTTTATAGAATGCATTCACTTCAGCCTCTGATAGCATACACCCAGGTATTTCTGCTCTAAATACTTACCATTTACGTCACCTTTAAACATTGAACACTGATCATAAAAGCATACCCTCTAATGCTTGATGTTTCTACTCTTGGGTAAATATGCAGACGGCCTGTCCTACCTAGGCCTCCCATATTTTGTCAGGCCTCCAGCAGACACTGACAGCACTAGTGCAGTTTTGATCACCTTCCAAAAACAATGGTATCGATAAGCTTGAAACAGTGCAGAGTAAATGTGCAAGGATGTGCCAGGGATTAACGATCTGCGTTATAAGGAAAGGTTGAATAGGTTAGAATGCTATTACTGAGAGCACATCAGTATGACATGACATTATACCTATCAGTGAGACTTGGTTTCACAAGGGGCAGGACTGGCAGCAAAATATTATGGGCCTCTCTTGCTTTAGAAGAGACAGCTCTAGAGGGATTAAAAAAGGAGATATGGCGTTTCTAGTGAGGGAACATATCAGGACTGTGTTCCGACAGAGCAGACTGGAGGATTCACTCGTCTAGTGAGGAGTTGTGGGTGGAAATAAGAAAGGTATGATCACATTATAGATGACTCGACAGTCCGAGGGATTTAGAAGAACAAATCTGCAGAGCGATTGCAGACTCTCCACCATCCAGGCCATCTTCCCACAGCTACCATCAGTTTGAAGCTGCAGGAGCATAAAGTTCTGCACCACCAGGATATAATTGTAACGCCCTTTCAATCATCCAAAACTAATTAATATTGAAAGGGCGAGGCAGATTGTGAGCGCCGAGGTTAAGAGTCCAGAAGCTCAGAATCGAAGTACGTACCTTTCGAACAGAAATGAGGGGTGACTATCTTTAGCCATAGGGTGATGAATGTACGGGGTTTATTGCCACAGAAGACTGTGTAGGCCTTCTTTGGATATATTTGAAATGGAGGCAGTTGGATAATCAATTCGTAAGATAGTGACAACTTATTATGAAAGGTCTCGAGAATGGGTTTGAATAGCCAATTAAATCAACAGTGAATAACAATCCTTGGGCTAAATGGTCTAATTGTACTCTTGTGCCTGATGATCTTCGTTGCTTTATTTCCCACAGGCACATTAAAACATGGAGAGATACAGAGAAATGCATATTTTCCGTAAGCGAATACCACTGTCGAACATGTGCCGGGGCTGTCAGCAAGTATTCTCATACTTGTGGCTCAGAAAATAATGTCCACAGCAGATATTTCTTTGGAATATGGGAGAAACCAGGAGCACCCGGAAGAAACACACGCAGCTGCGCAGAACTAACCCTTACACACAGTTTAAATGGTTTTCGGCAGGGACTGGAAGGCCGGTTTCCGTGCGATATATGACTCACAGCAGCAGAACTGAATCCCTAGCGGTGATCGCTGGCGTCGTATTAACTGCATGCCAACCGCTGCCCTTCAGTGCACCAGTTTAATATTTAACTACCGATGAGACTCTGCTCCCTGCCTGGCATAGGATAATGTTGATCAGCGGAGAAAGGGCACTGGTCCCAGCGGTCACTGACTGTGGATCCTCACTTCATTCTGCGGGCAGTTGTGATTGAACATTAACCTCCTGGTGCACTGCAGCACAGCGGTTAGCGTACAGTTATTCCACCAGCAGCAATCACTGCCTGGATTCATTTGGTTAGATCAAATATGATGGCAGAATATAGTCAGACTATAGTCAGAATATAGTCAGAACATGGTCAGACTCTTGGCAGTGTGCAGGATCAGAGGGATCTTGGGGTTTGAGTCATCAGGATGATCAAAGCCGCTGCGAAAGTTGACGGTGTGGTTAGGAAGGCATATGGTGCATTGGCCTTCATCAACCGTGGGATTGAGTTTAAGAGCTGAGAAGTAATGTTACAGCTAAATAGGACCCTGGTCAGACCCTACCTGGAGCACTGTGTTCAGTTCTGGCCACCTCACTACAGGAACAATGTGGAAACTCTAGAAAAGATGCAGAAGAGATTTACAAGGATATTGCCTGGATTGAAGAGCATGCAGTATGAGAATAGGTTGAGTGAACTCGGCCTTTTCTCTTTGGAGCAGCAGAAGATTAGTGGTGACCTGATTGAGGTGTATAAGATGATGAGAGGCATTAATCATGTAGATAGTCAGAGGCTTTTCCCCCAGGGCTGAAATGGCTAACAGGAGAGGGCACAGTCTTAAGGTTTTTTTAAGTAGGTACAGAGCAGATGTCAGGGGTAATTTTTTTTTTTTTTTTTTTTACGCAGAGAGTGGTGAGTGCGTGGAATGGGCTGCCGGCCTCTCTGGTGGAGGTGGATACGATAGGGACTTATAAGAGACTCCTGGACAGCCACATGGTGTCACAATGGTTGGGAATGGACCCAGATGCAAGACACAGACACTGAAGTACAAGGAACAGGACATGACAGGATACAGACAAGGAGCAGGGACAAGGATGCAGACTTGGGCTAGACAGAAAACCCGGACAAGGAACTAAGAACTAGGAGCCTGGGCTAGGGAGAGCGGGACCAGGACTAGAAACCATGGACTAGGAAATTAGGTTTGGACTCCGAACCAGAGACTGGACGAGGACCCAGAACCTTGGTCTTGCCTCAGGCTCGGACCCCAGAACCAGGCAAGGACATGACATGGCTTCCGGACAGCACGTGGCTGGGGTCTTGAGGCTGCAGCTTGAAGACAGGTTGGTGTCTTGGTCTTGAGCTTGGAGACAGGCTGGGGTCTTGAGTCTTGGAATGTGGAGGCTGATAACTCGGAGGCTGGAGCTTGGAGACAGACTGGGAACTGTACATCAACATAGAGCCGGGACTTATCCTTCGAAAATCTGGAACTCATCTTTAACATGACACTAACATGAGACTGGACAGTAGATAGACATAGAGCCGGGACTTATCCTTAGGCAAGCGGGGACTCAATTTTATCTCCACATCAAGGTGGAACAGGTTCATCTGTCAGGTAACGGCAGAACGGCCGGACTTACCCAGCAGAGGCAAAGACAAGTCGAGACAAGACAGGTCCCCCTGCAGGGCAACAGCAGAACGGCGTGACTTGCCCCACGGAGGCGAGGACAAGAAGAGACAAACCCCAAAGAAAGATAGACAGTTCCATCTCTGCATCAGGGTTGCTCCGAGTCACAGTTACGGCCAGCAACCTCTGATGGCTACGGAAACAGCCGGATCCCAACCTAGCTCGGAGTGGCTGGCAGGCACTCAGCTGGCCCAGGAAACAGCCAAATCCATACCGTAAAGACAGCTCCAACTACTGACAGCAAGGCTCCATGAGGGGATGGTTCCCCAACCACAGCCTAAAGATCACAAGTGGCCGCTCCAGCCTTCCACCGGCAGGTTGCTCCCAGGGATTCTTGACAAGACAAACCAGCAGCCCACACTCAACCCCAAGGCTACTTATGTTCCAAGCCTCAAGATGGGAATCAGGTCCTATGATTAATTCAGTCAAAACAAGGGACTGCTGGGAGACCTGGTGTCCTGAGTCCACGGATTGGACCGTGAACCGGAATGCGGACTTCACGGACCGAACCATGAAACATGTAGCTTAGAAAAATAGAGCGCTATGGGTAACTTCTAAAGTAAGTACATGTTCGGCACAGTATTGTGGGCCGAAGGACCTTTGTTGTGCTGTAGGTTTTCGGTGTTTCTATGCTTCTATGGGATTCATTTCTGTCGCTGTGAGTCAGACAAGGAGATGTACAGCACCGAAACAGGCCCTTCTCGTCCATGCCGAAAGCTTTTTGAAGTTGTGTGTGTTTCCTGCAGTTGCTCCAGATTTCTCCCACATCCCAAGCACATTAGAGTTGTGGCCCTTCTATTATCTGAGCCGCAAGCGTGACAATATTTGCTGACAGCCCCATATATACACGACAGTTGTATTAGCTTATGGAAACGATACATTTATCTGTATCTTTCAACGTTTTAATGTGCCTGTGGCAAACAAAACTAACAGAAGACACGAGAGCAAAACTAAACCATTCAGCCCAAGGATTGTTATTCTGGGCTGGTTTATTTTAACCCCTCAAACCCATTCTCATGTCTCTTCATGGTAAGTTGTGTTGTATTTACTAATTAATTATCCATCAATCTACGTTTTAAATATATCTAATGACAGTCTCCACCGTCCTCTGTGACAATAAACTCTACAAAGTTACCACCCTATGGCGAAAGAAATTCATGTGTTTCCGCTGGATGCTCCGGTTTTCTCCCATATTGAAAAAAAATCGGCAATGGTCAATCCATTTTTGAGCCACATGCATGACAGCATTTACTGACAGCCTCGGCACATTGATGACAGTTGTATTCGCTTGCGGAAACGATATCTCTCTCTGTATCTCTCGATGTTTTAAAGTGTCTGTGGCAAGTAAAGCGACTAATATCATAAGGCACAAGAGCAGAACTGGAACATTTAGCTCAAGGGTTGTAATTCGTGGTGTGGATTACTGAAAGGGCGTTACCTGGTGGTGTGGAAAATTATTCCCTGCAGCTCCAGACCGATAGCTGCAGGAAGGTGGGATGGCCTGGATACTGGAGGGTTTTGATGATGACAGTTGCCTACTCGAAGCAGCGCGCCCTGTAGACACTTCCAAAGAGGGGAGCGTAGTTTCGTGCTGTATGTCTGACACCGAGGTGATCTGGGTCTTTTGTTCGGCGAGAGATGGAGAGCGAGGACGCCAGAAAGGAGAGGTCGTAAATACCAGAAAGGAGTGGACTTGGAGTGGGTCGGGAGTCGACATAGCCTGGGGAAATCGATGGAGGACCAGTGGGACGGAAACCGTGAGCTCCAGGCTGGGCACATTAGACTGTTTCATTAAAATGGACCCTTTTCTCTTTCTTTTTCTTTACTAACCCTTTAGTCAAGTTAAGATTTATAAAGCTAAATCATTTAATTTCACTGGTGTACTGTCTGTTATTTCGTGGTACTGATTTGTGTACAGGGGAACAAGTCACTTAACTTTCACACAAACAGGAGTTTTGCATCTCAATTTCAAACGCTTTGCAGGGCCAGAGAAGTTTCTTCCTTAGACTTACGATCTGCGCCCCTGGAGCATGTGCAGCATTTCACGGACGTGACCTGTGTGTCCAGCTGGTTCTGTGTTTCCCCAGTATCTTTCCTTCTTCTTCCATGGCAGCTGTCAGATGACCGCGGTCTGCTAGACCCATTCTGGCCAAATTGTACTGTCAGGACGCTGGACACAGTTCAGACCCAGTACTGTGCACACAGTGATATTAATTGAGTAATAAGTCCTGAGTTGCAAACAAAGTCTGCGTCAAAATTCATGCAGAGATCAAAACATCCAGAGGGATCCAAAAACCAGAATCGGGAAACGGGCACAGTCAAAATTTAGACGGACAAATACGAATACTTGAAAAGCTCAGGAAAATTCACTGGCAGAATCTGGCCACGAACAGGTGAAAGCAGAGGACTAAAGTAGACAGAGGAATAAGCAGAGAGGCAGATGAAAGGTGGAGCACAATGATACAGAAGTGGCAGCAAAACAGGTAATAATGAGAAACAAGTGAGGGGCAAAGTACTCAGTAACACAGAGGCCGGGGTAGCGCAGGAGCGGGGGCAGGAGCACATGGGGCATGAAAACAAACACGAGCAGTGGCAATACAAAATCACAGACTGATGGCAAGGGAGAAACACATACAAAAAGACAAAGTTAAACTGGAGGTATTGCACGGAGAGAGAACGGGAGACATCGCTATCTCTCCGTAAATGAACTTGGTGCACTGTATCAGTGGCCATATGAAGTTTAATTCAGAGAAATGTTGCATAATTTACTTTTGGAAGTCAAACCGTGGAAGTGAATAAACAGTAGAATTTAGTGATCTAGGGAGTGTTGTAGAGCAAACAGCTCATTGGGTAGAGTTATATACTTCTCTAAACATGAAACTGCAGGTGCATGGGAAGGTAAAGCTTGATTTTGACACAATTGGCTTCATCAGAATGGACACTGAGTACAGGAGCTAGGACGTTGTGGTACATCTGTAAATGAAGTGGTGTGACCACACGTGGAGTACCGTGGGTAGTTCTTGTCACCGAACTATATTAAGGATCTGATAAAGTTGGAGAGGGGACAAAGTTATTCGCAAGGATGATAAACAGATGCAGGGCTTGTTTTATAATGAGGCATTGGTTGGTCAGGTCTTCATCGATTACAGTTTGACATTCCAAGCAATCGTGCATTTGAAGCACATCATCAACATTTAAGATTTGGGCCTCTCTAACAACAACATGTAACTGTATCGCCAACTACCTCAGAGACAGACCTAAATCAGCGAGGAGTAGCGCCAACATCTCCTACTCGATGACCATCAGCACAAATACGGCGCAGGGATGAGCGCTCAGCCCCGTTTACTCTCATGATTTCATGAATAAGTACAACTGCAATGCCATGTGTGAATTAGCTCCCGACACGCTTGTTGTTGGATGAATAACAAGTGGCAATGAGGCAGTTCACGGGAGCAAGATAGGGCGCTTGGTAGCAATGTCGCTACCAAGCCAATGTGATCGTTGTCAATAAAACTGACCATCTGATTATTGTCTTTAGAAAGGGTAAGGAGTGGAAACATGTGCCAGGCTATATTGGGGTATCTGCCGTGGAAAAGATCTGTAGTTTTAAATCCCCGGACATTAGTTATTCAGATGCCCTCTCCTCTATTCAGCACATACATGCAACGGAAGGGGCAACAGCATTTTGAGCTGCTTAGAAGGTTAAGGAGATTCAACTTCTCATTAAACTCCAAAAAACCTCTGCAGATATACAGTTGCAAGTATGTTGTTAGGTGGTTGCATCATGGCCTGGTGCAGCAGGTCGAATCGCAGGACCCAAAGAATCTTCAGCCTCCTCCCAATCCGTCAAGTACATATCCATCTCCCATTCCATGCCTACACGGGGGCGCTGCTTCCAGTCGGCAACATTCATCATCAAAACTCTCCACCATCCAGGCCATCCCATCTTCCCACAGCTACTATCGGGCTGGAGCTGCAGGAGCGTGAAGTTCCACCAGGTTCAAATTGTAACGTCCTTTCCAGAATCAAATAACCTCCGGAATATTTAAGAAAGTATTACAAATTGGGAGCGTCTTGGACAAGCGGACGCAATCTCAGAATCGAAAGACCTCCCTTTAGAACAGAGCTGTGGAAGAATTTCTTCAGCCATAGGTTGGAGAATTTGTAGAATTGATTCCCAGCGAGGACTGTGGATGCTGTCATTGGATATATTTGAAATGGAGGTTCTTGGGTACTTACTGGGTAAAGCACTTCACAACTTATGAGAAAAAGGGCATTGGAATTGGTTTGAGCGATCCAATAAATCATCTAATTCCGTTCATACGCTTGAAGATCCTACAAACTTTATTTGCCACAGTCTGCAGTGGAAATGAATCCCGATAGCCGATCGCTGGTGATTTACCACCTTTGCTCTACCCTCTGTGCTGCAGTGCTGCGACAAGTTACTATTTAACCAGTACTGTCAGCAGGATGAACTGATTGCGGCAGCGAGGGGGAGGACCCGCAGTCAGTGACCGCTGGGCCCTTCATCTGCCTCTGCTACTGCTTATTATCCCCATCCGGGACAGGGTGTGAATCCATTCCGAGGAGTGCAGAGAGATACTGCCCACACGCAGACAAAACTCCAGTGAGTACCGAGATTCAAATTGCAGAGATGGAATGAGAGTGTGTAAGAGGGTGATTAAGGTAGGGAGGAGCTGGCTTGAGAGGTAAACGGCGTCGGAGAGGAGACCCATGAGAGAGAGAGGCTTTGGAAATGGAGCCTGTGTGAGGGGGAGTCAGGACTGGAGAGCTTGAAGAAAGCTGAAGGACCCCTGGGAAACACAGGGAATGTGGGGGCAGCAGAACTAGTGAAAATACCGGTGTAAGAGATGGAATGAGGGTGTATTGAGAGAGGAAGTTGGGAAAGAGAATGAACAAGAACAATGGAAACGTGGAGAGGAAATATGGGGAGAGAGTAGAGGAAGAGAGAAAATATTGAAGGCGAGGAGAGAGACAGAATGGTAAACAAGGAGACAGCCAAGAGCGGCAAGAAGACAGGAGAGAAAGTCGGAAAGTGCACGGGGAGGACAGATGTGAAGAAGGGAGACAGCGAGAGAAGGGGAGGGAGAGAAAAGGAGAGAGATGGTGGTTCGAAGAGATGTGAACAGAGAGGCTGAAAGTGGGGAGAGAAAGTGTGCAGCAGGAGAGATAAATACTGGGAGAAAAGGTGTGCGTTCAAGAGACGGGAGAGATAGTGACAGTTCATTGAAATAGTGAGCGGGAAGCGAGACACCATCGAAAGAGGGAAAAGACAGCCTGTGTGGGTGTATTGTGAGAGAGACAGAGAGCTGATAAAAGATAGCGGGGTGAGACTGGGGACAACACTGTGTCGTGAATAGAGAGGTGGCCTGAACGAGGGATACTGCAGCAGTGGGAGTGAGAGGGCAGCGAGGTAAAGTTGAGAACGAAGGGCCGAGAAAATGTCCGGAGACAGAAGAGGATAGAAGGGGAGGAGATAATGGGAAGGAAGTGGGAGAGAGTACGGATGGTAGATGGAGGTGGAATTCAGGAACGAAAATTGCGGTGGAGCTTGGAGAGTTGTCAAATGGAGTGCGGAGTGTGGGAAGGGGCCCGTGAGAGAGACGGACAAAAATGGGCTAAGAGGGAGTGGTGTGTAAAAGGGAATGAAAGAGATAGTGAGATAGCATGATGGGGTGGAGCTCAAAACGAGAGAAAGGAGGGAAGAGAGATGCTGAGAGAGTTAGTGTTGGAAACGAGAGAGGGTAGAGTAGGAAATGCAGGAAGGGGAAGAGACGTAAAGAGAGAGATAGAGGAAGTAAAAGTCAAAGGGGATGAGACGGCATCAGATACAGTTTATGGAAGAGGTGAGGCACGCCCCGTGGAGAGATTGTGGGGCGTGGTTGAAAGAGAGATGGGGTGAGTAAAATGCACAGAGAGGGAGAGTGCGGGAGCGGGGTTGGACTGAATGAAAGAGTGTTGGTGTGCTATTGAGAGGGCAGTGCAGACGAGCAGTAAGAAAGTGCAGGGGATGGGTTGTGGAGGGCGAGAGCAGACAGCACTATTGTGGGGAGAGATGGGGAGATGCACCAGTTGATCTTGGCCCAAAACATGGGCGATTGGTCTTCATCTCCAGTGGCTGCTCGCAGAATGTAATTGGGCAGCCGACAGATGGATACGTGGGTATAGCGGGTGCGGTGGCTGCGGGCACTGAATCCAGATGCATCTCATGGAGCGTTAATGCGAAGAGTAAGAGAAGAGGGAGGATGTGCTGGGGTCCATGTGGCATAGAGTTGGTTGGGGCATGGGGCGTAATTGCGGAGGGCCCCTCGGTTTTAAACCTTTCTCTGCTTACCGACAGAGGAAGGTCAGAATGTTCAGCCTGATCAGCGCAGTCGCCTTCCTGGTGGGTGCCTCCTGTACTTCAGCCGTGAGCGGAGGTATGTCATCGCACTGCTCTAGGTTTCACCATCCCTCCTCAGTGTCTTCCCCTCCATCCCCATCTGTTGTGCGTCTCCTTCCTAAGGGAATGAATAGAACAGTAGAGCCCTGTTGTGAATTAGACCCACACTATTTTGGTGATCCTGCTGCTACCTTTAAGTAAACGACCTCTGCTGTGTATCAGCTGTTTACCTTCATTCCTTTTGTGCCCGTGTGTATTAACGTTAACAGCCTGACTCTTCCGACGACTGCACCTGGTCGCATATTTCGAGACCCGGGCACTCCCGGTTTTAAATACTTACCCCTCACATTATCTTTAAACATTCTCTTCTGATCATATAAAAACATGTCTTCATTTGTTTGATACTTCTGCACTCGGTGAAAGACGCTGACTGCACATCCTAGCTATGCATTTTATGATTCGTCATGTCTCCCCTCGGACTCTGACTAGCTCCAGTGTAGTTCGGGTGAACCTCCACTGGAAAGATAACAATAAACCATCATTCCGAGATCATTCTCGTGAACCTCATCTGGACTCTCTCCAATGATAACATATCCTTTCTGAGATACGGACCCAAAACTGTTAACAATACTCCAAGTGCGGTCTGACTAATGTCTTATAAAGGCTCAACATTTTTTCCTTGCTTTTATATTCTATTCCTCTTGAAATAAACGCTAACATTGCATTTGGCTTCTTTACCACAGACGCAACCTGTGAATTAACCTTCTGGGTGTCTGTCACGTGGACTCATAAGTCCCTTGACCTTTGATGTTTGAAACTTCACCATTTCGATAATGGCTCATGCTATTGTTCCTTGAACCAAAATTGTTCCTACATTTCCCAAAACTGTATTCCATCTGACATTTTTTGCCCATTCTTCCCATTTGTCTCAGTCCTTCTGCTATCGCATTGCTTCATCAGCACAACCAACGCGACCACCTATCTTTGTATCATCCACAATCTTTGCCACAACACCATCAATTCCATTATCCAAATCGTTGACAAACAATATGAAAAGTAGCGTCTCAATGCTGATCCCTGAGGAACAACAGACAATCAGAAAAGGGCCCTTTTCTTCCCTCTCGCTACCTCCTGTTGTCAGCCATTACGCTATGTATGCCTGCAGCCTTACTGTAACATCATGGGATTTTACCTTGTTGTGCAGCCTCTCCAAATGCCTTTTAAAATGCCTTCTGAAAGTCCAACTAAGTGGCATCCACTGCCTCTCCTTTGCCAACCTGCTTGTTACTTCCTCAAAGAACTCTAACAGATTTGTTAGGCAACAGTTCACTTGACAGAAAGAATGCTGACTTTTGACTTATTTTATCATTAGTCTTCCAGAATCGCGAAATCTCATCCTTAATAATTGACTCCAGCACTTCCCCATCCACTGAGGGTAGGCTAACCAGCCTATAATTTCTTTTAACACACATCAAAGTTGTTGGTGAACACAGCAGGCCAGGCAGCATCTCTAGGAAGAGGTGCAGTCGACGTTTCAGGCCGAGACCCTTCATCAGGACTAACTGAAGGAAGAGCTAGTAAGAGATTTGAAAGTGAGAGGGGGAGGGGGAGATCCAAAATGATCGGAGAAGACAGGAGGGGGAGGGATGGAGCCAAGAGCTGGACAGGTGATTGGCAAAAGGGATATGTGAGGATCATGGGACAGGAGGCCCAGGGAGAAGGAAAAGGGGGAGGGTGGAAACCCAGAGGATGGGCAAGGGGTATAGTCAGAGGGACAGAGGGAGAAAAAAAGGAGAGAGAGAGAGAGAAAGAATGTGTGTATATGAATAAATGACGGATGGGGTACGAGGGGGAGGTGGGGCATTAGTGGAAGTTTGAGAAGTCAATGTTCATGCTATCCAGTTGGAGGCTACCCAGACAGAATATAAGGTGTTGTTCCTTCAACCTGAGTGTGGCTTCATCTTTACAGTAGAGGAGGCCGTGGATAGACATGTCAGAATGTGAATGGGATGTGGAATTAAAATGTGTGGCCACTGGGAGATCCTGCTTTCTCTGGCGGACAGAGCGTAGGTGTTCAGCAAAACGATCTCCCAGTCTGCGTCGGGTCTCGCCAATGTATATAAAGCCACATCGGGAGCACCGGACGTAGTATATCACCCCAGCCGAATCACAGGTGAAGTATCTGGGGCCCTGAATGGTGGTAAGCGAGGAAGTGTAAGGGCATGTGTAGCACTTGTTCCACTTACAAGGATAAGTGCCAGGAGGGAGATCAGTGGGGAGGGATGGCGGGGGGCAGAAATGAATGGACAAGGAAGTCGCGTAGGGAGCGATCCCTGCGGTAAGCGGAGGTGGGGGGGGGGAGGAAAAGATGTGCTTAGTGGTGGGATCCCGTTGGAGGTGACGGAATTTACGGAGACTGGACCCGGAGTCTGGTGGTGTGGTAGGTGAGGACCAGGGGAACCCTATTCCTAGTGGGGTGGCGGGAGGATGGAGTGAGAGCAGATGTGCGTGAAATGGGGGAGATGCATTTGAGAGCAGAGTTGATGGTGGAGGAAGGGAAGCCCCTTTCGTTAAAAAAGGACATCTCCCTTGTCCTGGAATGAAAAGCCTCATCCTGAGAGCAGATGCGGCAGAGACGGAGGAATTGCGAGAAGGGGATGGCATTTTTGCAGAGACAGGGTGAGAAGAGGAATAGTCCAGATAGCTGTGAGAGTCAGTAGCTTCTAGTAGACATCAGTAGATAAGCTGTCTCCAGAGATAGAGACAGAAAGATCTAGAAAGGGGAGGGAGGTGTCGGAAATGGACCAAGTAAACTTGAGGGCAGGGTGAAAGTTGGAGGCAAAGTTAATGAAGTCAACGAGTTCTGCATGCGTGCAGGAAGCAGCGCTAATGCCGTCATCGATGTAGCGAAGGAAAAGTGGGGGACAGATACCAGAATAGGTTTGGAACATAGATTGTTCCACAAAGCCAACAAAAAGGCAGGCATAGCTAGGACCCATACGGGTGCCCATAGCTACACCTTTAGTTTGGAGGAAGTGGGCGGAGCCAAAGGAGAAATTATTAAGAGTAAGGAGTAATTCCGCTAAACGGAGCAGAGTGGTGGTTTGTCCCCCCTTCTGAAAGAACGAAGTGACATTTGCGATTTTCCAGTCCTCCGGGACCATGCTACACTCAAGACATTCAGGAGAGATCATGACCAATGCATCCGTTATCTCTCCAACAATGTCTCTCAGACTCTGGGATATAGTCTATCTGGCCCAGGTAACTTGATCTTTGAGTTTGTCTAGCAAATTTCCTTTGTAATAGCTCACTCACTCGCACCTTCTCCCAGACTCTCATGATCATGCGGCACACTGCTAGTGCTCAGCTGCAAAATACCGATTACGTTCATCTGCCGTTTCTTTGTTGCTGTTGACTACTTCATCAGCATCGTTTTCCAGTGATCCAGTATCAACTCTCACCTCAATTTTCCTCTTTATATTAATTTAAAACAACTGTTCGGATCCTGCTTCATCCTGCTTTTGCTATTGCCTTCTCTGCTCTCAGACTTCATCTTTTCCATTCTTATAGTATTTTCAGTTGCTATTTGTTGGGTTTTAATAATTTCCCAATTATCCAACTTCCTGCTCTCTTTTGCTACCTTATGTGCCCTTTCCTGGGCTTTTATTCTCTGTTTAACTTCCTTTGTCAGCCACGGTGGCCTGCCCCTGCCATTTGAGAACTTCTTCCTCTGTGGGACATATCTATTCTGCACATTGTGAAGGATATTCCCTGAAATTTCAGCCATCTCTGCTGTGCCGTCATTCCCATCAGTGTCCTCCTCCAATCCACCTTGGCAAGATCCTCTCTAATGTCTCTGTAATTTCCTTTATTTCACTGCCATATTGATACATATGAGTTATGCTTCTCCTTCTGAAATTGCAGAAGGAATTCAATCACAGTCTCCTCAGGGTTCCTTTACATTAAGCTCCCTTAGAAGATCTGGGTTATTACACATCACAATCTAAGATAGTCTTTTCTACCATAGGCTCAAGCACAAGCTGCTCAAAGTCCATTTTGTAGGCATTCAACAAATTCACTCTCTTTCGATCCGGCATCAACCCGATTTTCCCAATCCCCTTGCATATTAATGTCCTCCATTAGAATTGTGCCATTAGCTTTATTACATTTCTTTCCCAGCTCCCTTTTAATCTTAACCACACACCTTCCTACCATTTGGAGACCTATAAATTATTCCCATATTGTTTTACCACTGCAACCCACACTGATTCAATATTCTCGACCATCATCACTTCTCTCTAAAGATGTAATTCCATCTCTTACCAACAGAGCCACACCACCACCTATGCCTATCTGTCTGTCTTTTCGATACAAGGTATGCTTTTTGATGTTTTGCTCCCAAATCTGACTATCTTTCACCCACTACACAGAGAACCCCACAACATCATATGGACCAATCTCTAATTGCACCACGAATCTGTCCACCTAATTTCGAATGCCGTCCGCATTTAAATATACAACACCTTCAGTCCTGCATTATTCGCCCATTTGAATATTGCTTCCGTGGTGTAGTTTAACTCTTTGCTCTGTCTGCATTTATACCCAATCATTGATTTGCCCTTCCTTTCATTCATGTTACACCTATCATTTACTTGTAAACCTGCTCGCTCATCCTCGCCTCTATCATCCTGGTTCACAACCCCCTGCCCTATTAGTTTAAACCAAGTCCCAACAGCTGTACTGAATCCACCTACAAAAATATTGGGCCCCATTGCATTCAAGTGCTACACTTCCCATTTGTGCCCCAGTGTTATAAGTGGGCTTACCATTAACTGTGTCCTTCCTCCTTTCATTTCATCTCCAAGAGCGCAAAATCTCACAATTGTTCGGATTTAACGCAGCGCTCCTCATAATTATCCCGAATGATAACAGAGAGAGCTCTGTGATCCTCTCAGCAGTCCTCAAAACCTTTGCAGGGTCTTGCGGTCAAACGCCTTGCAAACCCCGCACTTGAAGGTGATGTAAATGGTCAGCAAAACTTCAATGGCGCTCCGGTAAAATAAGTTATGGTAACCACGGGCCAGCAATTTCTGGCATGAAAGCAGGTAGCAAAATTAACAAGGACAGCTATTGTCTTACTGTTTTAAGAGAATAATAAGCTAATTTAACAACTTATGCTCTCTTCTTTCACTCTCCCAATCCGCTGGCTCAGCAGAGGCATGATACAAGCTTTCAACAACTCAGAATCATGTGGAAAGTTAACTTAAGCTGTTTCCATTAGGTTTCCACTCAGTAGTTTGGTGAGAAACTGAAATGTATACTATATGTATTGTCAAAGCATTGTATGCACTGAGAAAACAACTTTTTTGTCCTGATGAGCAGAGGCATGAAATTAGTTTTAAACAACTCAGAATAATGTGGAAAGTTAATTTAAGATGTTTGCATTAGGTTTCGACTCTGTACTTTCGTGTAAAATTGAAATGTATACTATTGGTAATGTCAAAGCATTGTATGCACTGAGAAAACAACTTTTTTGCCCTGATGAGCAGAGGCATGAAACAAGTTTTAAACAACTCAGATTCATGTGGAGTGTTAATTTAAGATGTTTCCACTCAGTACTTTGGTGGAAAACTGAAATGTATACTATATGAATTGCCAAAGCATTGTATGCACTGAGAAAATAACTATTTTGTCTGGCTCAGCAGAGGCATGATACAAGTTTTCAACAACTCAGAATCATGTGGAAAGATACTTTAAAATGTTTCCATTAGGTTTGCACTCAGTACTTTGGTGTAAAATTAAAATGTATACTACTGGTAATGTCAAAGCATTGTATGCACTGAGAAATAACTTCTTTGTCCTGATGAGCAGAGGCATGAAACAAGTTTTAAACATCTCAGAATCAAATGAAAATTTAACTTAAGATGTTTCCATTTTGTTTCCACTCAGTACTTTGGTGGAAAACTGAAATGTATACTATATCTATAGTCAAAGCATTTTATCACTGAGAAAACAACATTTTTGTCTTGCTCAGCAGAGGCATGTAACAAGTTTTCAACAACTCAGAATCATCTAGAAAGATAACTTAAGATGTTTCCACTAGGTTTCCACTCAGTACTTTGGTGTAAAATTGAAATGTATACTATATGCAATGACAAAGCATTGTATGCACTGAGAAAACAACCTTTTTGTCTTGCTCAGCAGAGGCATGTAACAAGTTTTAAACAACTCAGAATCATGTGGAAACTTAATTTAAGAAGTTTCCATTAGGTATCCACTCTGTACTTTTGTGTAAAATTGAAAGGTATACTATTGGTAATGTCAAAGCATTGTATGCACTGAGAAAACAACTTTTTTGTCCTGATGAGCAGAGGCATGAAACAAATTTTAAACAACTCAGACTCATGTGGGAGTTAACTTATGATGTTTCCATTAGGTTTGCACTCAGTACGTTGGTGTAAAATTGAAGTGAATACTATTGGTAATGTCAAAGCATTCTAAGCACTGAGAAAGCAAATTTTTTGTCCTGAGGAGCAGAGGCATGAAACAAGTTTTAAACATCTCAGAATCAAATGAAAATTTAACTTAAGATGTTTCCATTTTGTTTCCACTCAGTACTTTGGTGGAAAACTGAAATGTATACTATATCTATAGTCAAAGCATTGTATCACTGAGAAAACAACATTTTTGTCTTGCTCAGCAGAGGCATGTAACAAGTTTTAAACAACTCAGAATCATGTGGAAACTTAATTTAAGAAGTTTCCATTAGGTATCCACTCTGTACTTTTGTGTAAAATTTAATTGTATACTGTTGGTATTGTCAAAGAATTGTATGCACAGAGAAAACAACTTTTTTGTCTTGCTGAGCAGAGGCATGAAACAAATTTTAAACAACTCAGAACCACGTGGGAGTTAACTTGTGATATTTCCATTAGCTTTGCACTCAGTACGTTGGTGTAAAATTGAAGTGTATACTATTGGTAATGTCAAAGCATTCTAAGCACTGTGAAAGCAACTTTTTTGTCCTGAGGAGCAGAGGCATGAAACAAGTTTTAAACATCTCAGAATCAAATGAAAATTTAACTTAAGATGTTTCCATTTTGTTTCCACTCAGTACTTTGGTGGAAAACTGAAATGTATACTATATGCAATGACAAAGCATTGTATGCACTGAGAAAACAACTTTTTTGTCTTGCTCAGCAGAGGCATGTAACAAGTTTTAAACAACTCAGATTCATGTGGAGTGTTAATATAAGATGTTTCCATTAGGTTTCCACTCAGTACTTTGGTGTAAAATTAAAATGTATACTACTGGTAATATCAAAGCATTGTATGCACTGAGAAATAACTTTTTTGTCCTGATGAGCAGAGGCATGAAACAAGTTTTAAACAGTTCAGAATCATGTGGAAAGTTAATTTAAGATGTTTCCATTAGGTTAACACTCTGTACTTTGGTGTAAAATTGAAATGTCTACTATTGGTAATGTCAAAGCTTTGAATACACTGAGAAAACAACTTTTTTGTCTTGATGATCAGGGGCATGAAACAAGTTTTCAACAACTCAGACTCATGTGGGAGTTAGCTTATGATTTTTCCATTAGGTTTGCACTCAGTATGTTGGCGTAAAATTAAAATGTATACTATTGTTAATGTCAAAGCATTGTATGCACTGAGAAAGCAACTTTTTTGTCCTGATGAGCAGAGGCATGAAACAAGTTTTCAACAGCTCAGAATCATGTGGAAAGTTACTTTAAGAAGTTTCCATTAGGTTTCCACTCAGCACTTTGGCGTAAAATTGGTATGTATACTATTGGTAATGTCAAAGCATTGTATGCGCTGAGAAAATAACTATTTTGTCTGGCTCAGCAGAGGCATGTTACAAGTTTTCAACAACTCAGAATCATGTGGAAAGCTAATTTAAGATGTTTCCATTAGGTTTCCACTCAGAGTTTGGTGTAAAATTGAAATGTATAGTATATGCAATGACAAAGCATTGTATGCACTGAGAAAACAACTTTTTTGTCTTGCTCAGCAGAGGCATGAAACAAGTTTTCAACAGCTCAGAATCATGTGGAAAGTTACCTTAAGATGTTTCTATTAGATTTCCACTCAGTAATTTGGTGTAAAATTGAAATGTATAGTATATGCAATGACAAAGCATTGTATGCAATGAGAAAATAACTTTTTTGTCTTGCTCAGCAGAGGCATGAAACAAGTTTTCAACAACTCAGATTCATGTGGAGTGTTAATATAAGATGTTTCCATTAGGTTTGCACTCAGTACTTTGGTGTAAAATTAAAATGTATACTACTGGTAATGTTAAAGCATTGTATGCACTGAGAAATAACTTTTTTGTCCTGATGAGCAGAGGCATGAAACAAGTATTAAACAGTTCAGAATCATGTGGAAAGTTAATTTAAGATGTTTCCATTTTGTTTCCACTCAGTACTTTGGTGGAAAACTGAAATGTATACTATATCTATAGTCAAAGCATTGTTTCACTGAGAAAACAACATTTCTGTCTTGCTCAGCAGAGGCATGTAACAAGTTTTCAACAACTCAGAGTCATCTAGAAATATAACTTAAGATGTTTCCACTAGGTTTCCACTCAGTACTTTGGTGTAAAATTGAAATGTATACTATATGCAATGACAAAGCATTGTATGCACTGAGAAAACAACCTTTTTGTCTTGCTCAGCAGAGGCATGTAACAAGTTTTAAACAACTCAGAATCATGTGGAAACTTAATTTAAGAAGTTTCCATTAGGTATCTACTCTGTACTTTTGTGTAAAATTGAAATGTATACTGTTGGTATTGTCAAAGAATTGTATGCACTGAGAAAACAACTTTTTTTGTCCTGATTAGCAGAGGCATGAAACAAATTTTAAACAACTCAGACTCATGTGGGAGTTAACTTATGATTTTTCCATTAGGTTTGCACTCAGTACGTTGGTGAAAAATTAAAATGTATACTACTGGTAATGTCAAAACATTGTATGCACTGAGAAATAACTTCTTTGTCCTGATGAGCAGAGGCATTTAACAAGTTTTAAACATCTCAGAATCAAATGAAAATTTAACTTAAGATGTTTCCATTTTGTTTCCACTCAGTACTTTGGTGGAAAACTGAAATGTATACTATATCTATAGTCAAAGCATTGAATCACTGAGAAAACAACATTTTTGTCTTGCTCAGCAGAGGCATGTAACAAGTTTTCAACAACTCAGAATCATCTAGAAAGTTAATTTAAGATGTTTCCACTAGGTTTCCACTCAGTACTTTGGTGTAAAATTGAAATGTATACTATTGGTAATGTCAAAGGATTCTAAGCACTGAGAAAGCAACTTTTTTGTCCTGAGGAGCAGAGGCATGAAACAAGTTTTAAATCTCTGAGAATCATCTAGAAAGTTAATTTAAGATGGTTCCACTAGGTTTCCACTCAGAGTTTGGTATAAAATTGAAATGTATAATATATGCAATGACAAAGCATTGTATGCACAGAGAAAACAACCTTTTTGTCTTGCTGAGCAGAGGCATGAAACAAATTTTAAACAACTCAGAACCATGTGGGAGTTAACTTATGATGTTTCCATTAGGTTTGCACTCAGTACGTTGGTGTAAAATTGAAGTGTATACTATTGGTAATGTCAAAGCATTCTAAGCACTGAGAAAGCAACTTTTTTGTCCTGAGGAGCAGAGGCATGAAACAAGTTTTAAACATCTCAGAATCAAATGAAAATTTAACTTAAGATGTTTCCATTTTGTTTCCACTCAGTACTTTGGTGGAAAACTGAAATGTATACTATATGCAATGACAAAGCATTGTATGCACTGAGAAAACAACTTTTTTGTCTTGCTCAGCAGAGGCATGTAACAAGTTTTAAACAACTCAGATTCATGTGGAGTGTTAATATAAGATGTTTCCATTAGGTTTCCACTCAGTACTTTGGTGTAAAATTAAAATGTATACTACTGGTAATATCAAAGCATTGTATGCACTGAGAAATAACTTTTTTGTCCTGATGAGCAGAGGCATGAAACAAGTTTTAAACAGTTCAGAATCATGTGGAAAGTTAATTTAAGATGTTTCCATTAGGTTAACACTCTGTACTTTGGTGTAAAATTGAAATGTCTACTATTGGTAATGTCAAAGCTTTGAATACACTGAGAAAACAACTTTTTTGTCTTGATGATCAGGGGCATGAAACAAGTTTTCAACAACTCAGACTCATGTGGGAGTTAGCTTATGATTTTTCCATTAGGTTTGCACTCAGTATGTTGGTGTAAAATTAAAATGTATACTATTGGTAATGTCAAAGCATTGTATGCACTGAGAAAGCAACTTTTTTGTCCTGATGAGCAGAGGCATGAAACAAGTTTTCAACAGCTCAGAATCATGTGGAAAGTTACTTTAAGAAGTTTCCATTAGGTTTCCACTCAGCACTTTGGCGTAAAATTGGTATGTATACTATTGGTAATGTAAAAGCATTGCAGGCACTGAGAAAATAACTATTTTGTCTGGCTCAGCAGAGGCATGATACAAGTTTTCAACAACTCAGAATCATGTGGAAAGCTAATTTAAGATGTTTCCATTAGGTTTCCACTCAGAGTTTGGTGTAAAATTGAAATGTATAGTATATGCAATGACAAAGCATTGTATGCACTGAGAAAACAACTTTTTTGTCTTGCTCAGCACAGGCATGAAACAAGTTTTCAACAGCTCAGAATCATGTGGAAAGTTACCTTAAGAAGTTTCTATTAGATTTCCACTCAGTAATTTGGTGTAAAATTGAAATGTATACTATTGGTAATGTCAAAGCATTGTATGCACTGAGAAAATAACTATTTTGTCTGGCTCAGCAGAGGCATGATACAAGTTTTCAACAACTCAGAATCATGTGGAAAGCTATTTAAGATGTTTCCATTAGGTTTGCACTCAGTACTTTGGTGTAAAATTAAAATGTATACTACTGGTAATGTCAAAGCATTGTATGCACTGAGAAATAACTTTTTTGTCCTGATGAGCAGAGGCATGAAACAAGTATTAAACAGTTCAGAATTATGTGGAAAGTTAATTTAAGATGTTTCCATTAGGTATCCACTCTGTACTTTTGTGTAAAATTGAAATGTATACTGTTGGTATTGTCAAAGAATTGTATGCACAGAGAAAACAACTTTTTTGTCTTGCTGAGCAGAGGCATGAAACAAATTTTAAACAACTCAGAACCACGTGGGAGTTAACTTGTGATATTTCCATTAGCTTTGCACTCAGTACGTTGGTGTAAAATTGAAGTGTATACAATTGGTAATGTCAAAGCATTCTAAGCACTGTGAAAGCAACTTTTTTGTCCTGAGGAGCAGAGGCATGAAACAAGTTTTAAACATCTCAGAATCAAATGAAAATTTAACTTAAGATGTTTCCATTTTGTTTCCACTCAGTACTTTGGTGGAAAACTGAAATGTATACTATATGCAATGACAAAGCATTGTATGCACTGAGAAAACAGCTTTTTTGTCTTGCTCAGCAGAGGCATGTAACAAGTTTTAAACAACTCAGATTCATGTGGAGTGTTAATATAAGATGTTTCCATTAGGTTTCCACTCAGTACTTTGGTGTAAAATTAAAATGTATACTACTGGTAATATCAAAGCATTGTATGCACTGAGAAATAACTTTTTTGTCCTGATGAGCAGAGGCATGAAACAAGTTTTAAACAGTTCAGAATCATGTGGAAAGTTAATTTAAGATGTTTCCATTAGGTTAACACTCTGTACTTTGGTGTAAAATTGAAATGTCTACTATTGGTATTGTCAAAGCTTTGAATACACTGAGAAAACAACTTTTTTGTCTTGATGATCAGGGGCATGAAACAAGTTTTCAACAACTCAGACTCATGTGGGAGTTAGCTTATGATTTTTCCATTAGGTTTGCACTCAGTATGTTGGTGTAAAATTAAAATGTATACTATTGGTAATGTCAAAGCATTGTATGCACTGAGAAAGCAACTTTTTTGTCCTGATGAGCAGAGGCATGAAACAAGTTTTCAACAGCTCAGAATCATGTGGAAAGTTTCTTTAAGAAGTTTCCATTAGGTTTCCACTCAGCACTTTGGCGTAAAATTGGTATGTATACTATTGGTAATGTAAAAGCATTGTAGGCACTGAGAAAATAACTATTTTGTCTGGCTCAGCAGAGGCATGATACAGGTTTTCAACAACTCAGAATCATGTGGAAAGCTAATTTAAGATGTTTCCATTAGGTTTCCACTAAGAGTTTGGTGTAAAATTGAAATGTATAGTATATGCAATGACAAAGCATTGTATGCACTGAGAAAACAACTTTTTTGTCTTGCTCAGCACAGGCATGAAACAAGTTTTCAACAGCTCAGAATCATGTGGAAAGTTACCTTAAGAAGTTTCTATTAGATTTCCACTCAGTAATTTGGTGTAAAATTGAAATGTATACTATTGGTAATGTCAAAGCATTGTATGCACTGAGAAAATAACTATTTTGTCTGGCTCAGCAGAGGCATGATACAAGTTTTCAACAACTCAGAATCATGTGGAAAGCTATTTAAGATGTTTCCATTAGGTTTGCACTCAGTACTTTGGTGTAAAATTAAAATGTATACTACTGGTAATGTCAAAGCATTGTATGCACTGAGAAATAACTTTTTTGTCCTGATGAGCAGAGGCATGAAACAAGTATTAAACAGTTCAGAATTATGTGGAAAATTAATTTAAGATGTTTCCATTAGGTATCCACTCTGTACTTTTGTGTAAAATTGAAATGTATACTGTTGGTATTGTCAAAGAATTGTATGCACTGAGAAAACAACTTTTTTTGTCCTGATGAGCAGAGGCATGAAACAAGTTTTAAACATCTCAGAATCAAATGAAAATTTAACTTAAGATGTTTCCATTTTGTTTGCACTCAGTACTTTGGTGGAAAACTGAAATGTATACTATATCTATAGTCAAAGCATTGTATCACTGAGAAAACAACATTTTTGTCTTGCTCAGCAGAGGCATGTAACAAGTTTTCAACAACTCAGAATCAATTAGAAAGTTAATTTAAGATGTTTCCACTAGGTTTCCACTCAGTACTTTGGTGTAAAACTGAAATGTATACTATATGCAATGACAAAGCATTGTATGCACTGAGAAAACAACTTTTTTGTCTTGCTCAGCAGAGGCATGTAACAAGTTTTAAACACTTCAGACTCATGTGGGAGTTAACTTATGATTTTTCCATTAGGTTTTCACTCAGTACGTTGGTGAAAAATTAAAATGTATACTGTTGGTAATGTCAAAGCATTGTATGCACTGAGAAAGCAACTTTTTTTCCTGATGAGCAGAGGCATGAAACAAGTTTCAAACAACTCAGATTCATGTGGAGTATTAATATAAGATGTTTCCATTAGGTTTCCACTCAGTACTTTGGCGTAAAATTGGTATGTATACTATTGGTAATGTCAGAGCATTGTATGCCCTGAGAAAACAACTTTTTTGTCTTGCTCAGCAGAGGCATGAAACAAGTTTTAATCAACTCAGAATCATGTGGGAAGTTAACTTAAGATGTTTCCATTCGGTTTGCACACAGTACTTTGTTGTAAAATTGAAATGTATACTGTTGGTATTGTCAAAGAATTGTATGCACAGAGAAAGCAACTTTTTTGTCTTGCTGAGCAGAGGCATGAAACAAATTTTAAACAACTCAGAACCATGTGGGAGTTAACTTATGATGTTTCCATTAGGTTTGCACTCAGTACGTTGGTGTAAAATTGAAGTGTATACTATTGGTAATGTCAAAGCATTCTAAGCACTGAGAAAGCAACTTTTTTGTCCTGAGGAGCAGAGGCATGAAACAAGTTTTAAATATCTGAGAATCATCTAGAAAGTTAATTTAAGATGTTTCCACTAGGTTTCCACTCAGAGTTTGGTGTAAAATTGAAATGTATAGTATATGCAATGACAAAGCATTGTATGCACAGAGAAAACAACTTTTTTGTCTTGCTGAGCAGAGGCATGAAACAAATTTTAAACAACTCAGAACCATGTGGGAGTTAACTTATGATGTTTCCATTAGGTTTGCATTCAGTAATTTGGTGTAAAATTGAAGTGAATAGTATTGGTAATGTCAAAGCATTCTAAGCACTGAGAAAGCAACTTTTTTGTCCTGAGGAGCAGAGGCATGAAACAAGTTTTAAACATCTCAGAATCAATTGAAAATTTAACTTAAGATGTTTCCATTTTGTTTCCACTCAGTACTTTGGTGGAAAACTGAAATGTATACTATATCTATAGTCAAAGCATTGTATCACTGAGAAAACAACATTTTTGTCTTGCTCAGCAGAGGCATGAAACAAGTTTTAATCAACTCAGAATCATGTGGGAAGTTAATTTAAGACGATTCCACTAGGTTTCCACTCAGAGTTTGGTGTAAAATTGAAATGTATAGTATATGCAATGACAAAGCATTGTATGCACTGAGAAAACAACTTTTTTGTCCTGATGAGCAGAGGCATGAAACAAGTTTTCAACAGCTCAGAATCATGTGGAAAGTTACCTTAAGAAGTTTCTATTTGATTTCCACTCAGTAATTTGGTGTAAAATTGAAATGTATACTATTGGTAATGTCAAAGCATTGTATGCACTGAGAAAATAACTATTTTGTCTGGCTCAGCAGAGGCATGATACAAGTTTTCAACAACTCAGAATCATGTGGAAAGATAATTTAAGATGTTTCCATTAGGCTTGCACTCAGTACTTTGGTGTAAAATTAAAATGAATACTATTGGTATTGTCAACGCATTGTATGCGCTGAGAAAACTTAATTTTTGTCCTGATGAGCAGAGGCATGAAACAAGTTTTAAACAACTCAGAATCATGTGGAAAGTTAATTTAAGATGTTTCCATTAGGTTTCCACTCTGTACTATCGTTTAAAATTGAAATGTATACTATTGGTAATGTCAAAGCATTGTATGCACTGAGAAATAACTTCTTTGTCCTGAGGAGCAGAGGCATGAAACAAGTTTTAAACATCTCAGAATCAAATGAAAATTTAACTTAAGATGTTTCCATTTTGTTTCCACTCAGTACTTTGGTGGAAAACTGAAATGTATACTATATCTATAGTCAAAGCATTGTTTCACTGAGAAAACAACATTTCTGTCTTGCTCAGCAGAGGCACGTAACAAGTTTTCAACAACTCAGAATCATCTAGAAAGTTAATTTAAGATGTTTCCACTAGGTTTCCACTCAGTACTTTGGTGTAAAATTGAAATGTATACGAAATGCAATGACAAAGCATTGTATGCACTGAGAAAATAACCTTTTTGTCTTCCTCAGCAGAGGCATGTAACAAGTTTTAATCAACTCAGAATCATGTGGGAAGTTAACTTAAGATGTTTCCATTCGGTTTGCACACAGTACTTTGTTGTAAAATTGAAATGTATACTGTTGCTATTGTCAAAGAATTGTATGCACAGAGAAAACAACTTTTTTGTCTTGCTGAGCAGAGGCATGAAACAAATTTTAAACAACTCAGAACCATGTGGGAGTTAACTTATGATGTTTCCATTAGGTTTGCACTCAGTACATTGGTGTAAAATTGAAGTGTATACTATTGGTAATGTCAAAGGATTCTAAGCACTGAGAAAGCAACTTTTTTGTCCTGAGGAGCAGAGGCATGAAACAAGTTTTAAACAACTCAGAACCATGTGGGAGTTAACTTATGATGTTTCTATTAGGTTTGCACTCAGTACGTTGGTGTAAAATTGAAGTGTATAATATTGGTAATGTCAAAGCATTCTAAGCACTGAGAAAGCAACTTTTTTGTCCTGAGGAGCAGAGGCATGAAACAAGTTTTAAATCTCTGAGAATCATCTAGAAAGTTAATTTAAGATGTTTCCACTAGGTTTCCACTCAGAGTTTGGTGTAAAATTGAAATGTATAGTATATGCAATGACAAAGCATTGTATGCACAGAGAAAACAACTTTTTTGTCTTGCTGAGCAGAGGCATGAAACAAATTTTAAACAAGTCAGAACCATGTGGGAATTAACTTATGATGTTTCCATTAGGTTTGCACTCAGTACGTTGGTGTCAAATTGAAGTGAATACTATTGGTAATGTCAAAGCATTCTAAGCACTGAGAAAGCAACTTTTTTGTCCTGAGGAGCAGAGGCATGAAACAAGTTTTAAACATCTCAGAATCAAATGAAAATTTAACTTAAGATATTTCCATTTTGTTTCCACTCAGTACTTTGGTGGAAAACTGAAATGTATACTATATGCAATGACAAAGCATTGTATGCACTGAGAAAACAACTTTTTTGTCTTGCTCAGCAGAGGCATGTAACAAGTTTTAAACAACTCAGATTCATGTGGAGTGTTAATATAAGATGTTTCCATCAGGTTTCCACTCAGTACTTTGGTGTAAAATTAAAATGTATACTACTGGTAATGTCAAAGCATTGTATGCACTGAGAAATAACTTTTTTTGTCCTGATGAGCATAGGCATGAAACAAGTTTTAAACAGTTCAGAATCATGTGGAAAGTTAATTTAAGATGTTTCCATTAGGTTAACACTCAGTACTTTGGTGTAAAATTGAAATGTCTACGATTGGTAATGTCAAAGCATTGTATGCACTGAGAAAGCAACTTTTTTGTCCTGATGAGCAGAGGCATGAAACAAGTTTTCAACAGCTCAGAATCATGTGGAAAGTTACTTTAAGAAGTTTCCATTAGGTTTCCACTCAGCACTTTGGCGTAAAATTGGTATGTATACTATTGGTAATGTAAAAGCATTGCAGGCACTGAGAAAATAACTATTTTGTCTGGCTCAGCAGAGGCATGATACAAGTTTTCAACAACTCAGAATCATGTGGAAAGCTAATTTAAGATGTTTCCATTAGGTTTCCACTCAGAGTTTGGTGTAAAATTGAAATGTATAGTATATGCAATGACAAAGCATTGTATGCACTGAGAAAACAACTTTTTTGTCTTGCTCAGCACAGGCATGAAACAAGTTTTCAACAGCTCAGAATCATGTGGAAAGTTACCTTAAGAAGTTTCTATTAGATTTCCACTCAGTAATTTGGTGTAAAATTGAAATGTATACTATTGGTAATGTCAAAGCATTGTATGCACTGAGAAAATAACTATTTTGTCTGGCTCAGCAGAGGCATGATACAAGTTTTCAACAACTCAGAATCATGTGGAAAGCTATTTAAGATGTTTCCATTAGGTTTGCACTCAGTACTTTGGTGTAAAATTAAAATGTATACTACTGGTAATGTCAAAGCATTGTATGCACTGAGAAATAACTTTTTTGTCCTGATGAGCAGAGGCATGAAACAAGTATTAAACAGTTCAGAATTATGTGGAAAGTTAATTTAAGATGTTTCCATTAGGTATCCACTCTGTACTTTTGTGTAAAATTGAAATGTATACTGTTGGTATTGTCAAAGAATTGTATGCACAGAGAAAACAACTTTTTTGTCTTGCTGAGCAGAGGCATGAAACAAATTTTAAACAACTCAGAACCATGTGGGAGTTAACTTATGATGTTTCCATTAGGTTTGCACTCAGTACGTTGGTGTAAAATTGAAGTGTATACTATTGGTAATGTCAAAGCATTCTAAGCACTGTGAAAGCAACTTTTTTGTCCTGAGGAGCAGAGGCATGAAACAAGTTTTAAACATCTCAGAATCAAATGAAAATTTAACTTAAGATGTTTCCATTTTGTTTCCACTCAGTACTTTGGTGGAAAACTGAAATGTATACTATATGCAATGACAAAGCATTGTATGCACTGAGAAAACAGCTTTTTTGTCTTGCTCAGCAGAGGCATGTAACAAGTTTTAAACAACTCAGATTCATGTGGAGTGTTAATATAAGATGTTTCCATTAGGTTTCCACTCAGTACTTTGGTGTAAAATTAAAATGTATACTACTGGTAATGTCAAAGCATTGTATGCACTGAGAAATAACTTTTTTTGTCCTGATGAGCATAGGCATGAAACAAGTTTTAAACAGTTCAGAATCATGTGGAAAGTTAATTTAAGATGTTTCCATTAGGTTAACACTCAGTACTTTGGTGTAAAATTGAAATGTCTACTATTGGTAATGTCAAAGCTTTGAATACACTGAGAAAACAACTTTTTTGTCTTGATGAGCAGGGGCATGAAACAAGTTTTCAACAACTCAGACTCATGTGGGAGTTAACTTATGATTTTTCCATTAGGTTTGCACTCAGTACGTTTGGTGTAAAATTAAAATGTATACTATTGGTAATGTCAAAGCATTGTATGCACTGAGAAAGCAACTTTTTTGTCCTGATGAGCAGAGGCATGAAACAAGTTTTAAACAACTCAGAATCATGTGGAAAGTTACTTTAAG
Organism: Mobula hypostoma; assembly: GCF_963921235.1. NCBI lineage: Eukaryota > Metazoa > Chordata > Chondrichthyes > Myliobatiformes > Myliobatidae > Mobula > Mobula hypostoma. The sequence goes on from NC_086127.1 coordinate 9,501,950, forward strand.
ATGTTTCCATTAGGTTTCCACTCAGTACTTCGGCGTAAAATTGATATGTATACTATTAGTAATGTCAGAGCATTGTATGCACTGAGAAAATAACTATTTTGTCTGGCTCAGCAGAGGCATGATACAAGTTTTCAACAACTCAGAATCATGTGGAAAGTTACTTTAAGATGTTTCCATTAGGTTTCCACTCAGAGTTTGGTGTAAAATTGAAATGTATAGTATATGCAATGACAAAGCATTGTATGCACTGAGAAAACAACTTTTTTGTCTTGCTCAGCAGAGGCATGAAACAAGTTTTCAACAGCTCAGAATCATGTGGAAAGTTACCTTAAGAAGTTTCTATTAGATTTCCACTCAGTACTTTGGTGTAAAATTGAAATGTATACTGTTGGTGTTGTCAAAGAATTGTATGCACAGAGAAAACAACTTTTTTGTCTGGCTCAGCAGAGGCATGATACAAGTTTTCAACAACTCAGAATCATGTGGAAAGATACTTTAAGATGTTTCCATTAGGTTTGCACTCAGTACTTTGGTGTAAAATTAAAATGTATACTACTGGTAATGTCAAAGCATTGTATGCACTGAGAAAACAACTTTTTTGCCCTGATGAGCAGAGGCATGAAACAAGTTTTAAACAACTCAGATTCATGTGGAAACTTAATTTAAGATGTTTCCATTAGGTATCCACTCTGTACTTTTGTGTAAAATTGAAATGTATACTGTTGGTATTGTCAAAGAATTGTATGCACTGAGAAAACAACTTTTTTTGTCCTGATGAGCAGAGGCATGAAACAAGTTTTAAACATCTCAGAATCAAATGAAAATTTAACTTAAGATGTTTCCATTTTGTTTCCACTCAGTACTTTGGTGGAAAACTGAAATGTATACTATATCTATAGTCAAAGCATTGTGTCACTGAGAAAACAACATTTTTGTCTTGCTCAGCAGAGGCATGTAACAAGTTTTCAACAACTCAGAATCATCTTGAAAGTTAATTTAAGATGTTTCCACTAGGTTTCCACTCAGTACTTTGGTGTAAAATTGAAATGTATACGATATGCAATGACAAAGCATTGTATGCACTGAGAAAACAACTTTTTTGTCTTGCTCAGCAGAGGCATGTAACAAGTTTTAAACAACTCAGACTCATGTGGGAGTTAACTTATGATTTTTCCATTAGGTTTTCACTCAGTACGTTTGTGAAAAATTAAAATGTATACTATTGGTAATGTCAAAGCATTGTATGCACTGAGAAAGCAACTTTTTTGTCCTGATGAGCAGAGGCATGAAACAAGTTTTAAACAACTCAGATTCATGTGCAGTGTTAATATAAGATGTTTCCATTAGGTTTCCACTCAGTACTTTGGCGTAAAATTGATATGTATACTATTGGTAATGTCAGAGCATTGTATGCCCTGAGAAAACAACTTTTTTGTCTTGCTCAGCAGAGGCATGAAACAAGTTTTAATCAACTCAGAATCATGTGGGAAGTTAACTTAAGATGTTTCCATTCGGTTTGCACACAGTACTTTGTTGTAAAATTGAAATGTATACTGTTGGTATTGTCAAAGAATTGTAGCACAGAGAAAACAACTTTTTTGTCTTGCTGAGCAGAGGCATGAAACAAATTTTAAACAACTCAGAACCATGTGGGAGTTAACTTATGATGTTTCCATTAGGTTTTCACTCAGTACGTTGGTGTAAAATTGAAGTGTATACTATTGGTAATGTCAAAGGATTCTAAGCACTGAGAAAGCAACTTCATTGTCCTGAGGAGCAGAGGCATGAAACAAGTTTTAAATATCTGAGAATCATCTAGAAAGTTAATTTAAGATGTTTCCACTAGGTTTCCACTCAGAGTTTGGTGTAAAATTGAAATGTATAGTATATGCAATGACAAAGCATTGTATGCACTGAGAAAACAACTTTTTTGTCTTGCTCAGCAGAGGCATGAAACAAGTTTTCAACAACTCAGAACCATGTGGGAGTTAACTTATGATGTTTCCATTAGGTTTGCACTCAGTAATTTGGTGTAAAATTGAAGTGAATAGTATTGGTAATGTCAAAGCATTCTAAGCACTGAGAAAGCAACTTTTTTGTCCTGAGGAGCAGAGGCATGAAACAAGTTTTAAACATCTCAGAATCAATTGAAAATTTAACTTAAGATGTTTCCATTTTGTTTCCACTCAGTACTTTGGTGGAAAACTGAAATGTATACTATATCTATAGTCAAAGCATTGTATCACTGAGAAAACAACATTTTTGTCTTGCTCAGCAGAGGCATGAAACAAGTTTTAATCAACTCAGAATCATGTGGGAAGTTAATTTAAGACGATTCCACTAGGTTTCCACTCAGAGTTTGGTGTAAAATTGAAATGTATAGTATATGCAATGACAAAGCATTGTATGCACTGAGAAAACAACTTTTTTGTCCTGATGAGCAGAGGCATGAAACAAGTTTTCAACAGCTCAGAATCATGTGGAAAGTTACCTTAAGAAGTTTCTATTTGATTTCCACTCAGTAATTTGGTGTAAAATTGAAATGTATACTATTGGTAATGTCAAAGCATTGTATGCACTGAGAAAATAACTATTTTGTCTGGCTCAGCAGAGGCATGATACAAGTTTTCAACACCTCAGAATCATGTGGAAAGCTAATTTAAGATGTTTCCATTAGGTTTGCACTCAGTACTTTGGTGTAAAATTAAAATGTATACTACTGGTAATGTCAAAGCATTGTATGCACTGAGAAATAACTTTTTTGTCCTGATGAGCAGAGGCATGAAACAAGTTTTAAACAGTTCAGAATCATGTGGAAAGTTAATTTAAGATGTTTCCATTAGGTTTCCACTCTGTACTATCGTTTAAAATTGAAATGTATACTATTGGTAATGTCAAAGCATTGTATGCACTGAGAAATAACTTCTTTGTCCTGAGGAGCAGAGGCATGAAACAAGTTTTAAACATCTCAGAATCAAATGAAAATTTAACTTAAAATGTTTCCATTTTGTTTCCACTCAGTACTTTGGTGGAGAACTGAAATGTATACTATATCTATAGTCAAAGCATTGTTTCACTGAGAAAACAACATTTCTGTCTTGCTCAGCAGAGGCACGTAACAAGTTTTCAACAACTCAGAATCATCTAGAAAGTTAATTTAAGATGTTTCCACTAGGTTTCCACTCAGTACTTTGGTGTAAAATTGAAATGTATACGAAATGCAATGACAAAGCATTGTATGCACTGAGAAAATAACCTTTTTGTCTTCCTCAGCAGAGGCATGTAACAAGTTTTAATCAACTCAGAATCATGTGGGAAGTTAACTTAAGATGTTTCCATTCGGTTTGCACACAGTACTTTGTTGTAAAATTGAAATGTATACTGTTGGTATTGTCAAAGAATTGTATGCACAGAGAAAACAACTTTTTTGTCTTGCTGAGCAGAGGCATGAAACAAATTTTAAACAACTCAGAACCATGTGGGAGTTAACTTATGATGTTTCCATTAGGTTTGCACTCAGTACATTGGTGTAAAATTGAAGTGTATACTATTGGTAATGTCAAAGGATTCTAAGCACTGAGAAAGCAACTTTTTTGTCCTGAGGAGCAGAGGCATGAAACAAGTTTTAAACAACTCAGAACCATGTGGGAGTTAACTTATGATGTTTCTATTAGGTTTGCACTCAGTACGTTGGTGTAAAATTGAAGTGTATACTATTGGTAATGTCAAAGCATTCTAAGCACTGAGAAAGCAACTTTTTTGTCCTGAGGAGCAGAGGCATGAAACAAGTTTTAAATCTCTGAGAATCATCTAGAAAGTTAATTTAAGATGTTTCCACTAGGTTTCCACTCAGAGTTTGGTGTAAAATTGAAATGTATAGTATATGCAATGACAAAGCATTGTATGCACAGAGAAAACAACTTTTTTGTCTTGCTGAGCAGAGGCATGAAACAAATTTTAAACAAGTCAGAACCATGTGGAAAGTTAATTTACGATGTTTCCATTAGGTTTGCACTCAGTACGTTGGTGTAAAATTGAAGTGTATGCTATTGGTAATGTCAAAGCATTCTAAGCACTGAGAAAGCAACTTTTTTGTCCTGAGGAGCAGAGGCATGAAACAAGTTTTAAACATCTCAGAATCAAATGAAAATTTAACTTAAGATATTTCCATTTTGTTTCCACTCAGTACTTTGGTGGAAAACTGAAATGTATACTATATGCAATGACAAAGCATTGTATGCACTGAGAAAACAACTTTTTTGTCTTGCTCAGCAGAGGCATGTAACAAGTTTTAAACAACTCAGATTCATGTGGAGTGTTAATATAAGATGTTTCCATCAGGTTTCCACTCAGTACTTTGGTGTAAAATTAAAATGTATACTACTGGTAATATCAAAGCATTGTATGCACTGAGAAATAACTTTTTTGTCCTGATGAGCAGAGGCATGAAACAAGTTTTAAACAGTTCAGAATCATGTGGAAAGTTAATTTAAGATGTTTCCATTAGGTTAACACTCTGTACTTTGGTGTAAAATTGAAATGTCTACTATTGGTAATGTCAAAGCTTTGAATACACTGAGAACACAACTTTTTTGTCTTGATGATCAGGGGCATGGAACAAGTTTTCAACAACTCAGACTCATGTGGGAGTTAGCTTATGATTTTTCCATTAGGTTTGCACTCAGTACGTTGGTGTAAAATTAAAATGTATACTATTGGTAATGTCAAAGCATTGTATGCACTGAGAAAGCAACTTTTTTGTCCTGATGAGCAGAGGCATGAAACAAGTTTTAATCAACTCAGAATCATGTGGGAAGTTAACTTAAGATGTTTCCATTAGGTTTCCACTCAGTACTTTGGCGTAAAATTGATATGTATACTATTGGTAATGTCGGAGCATTGTATGCCCTGAGAAAATAACTATTTTGTCTGGCTCAGCAGAGGCATGATACAAGTTTTCAACAACTCAGAATCATGTGGAAAGCTAATTTAAGATTTTCCATTAGGTTTCCACTCAGAGTTTGGTGTAAAATTGAAATGTATACTATTGGTAATGTCAAAGCATTGTATGCACTGAGAAAATAACTATTTTGTCTGGCTCAGCAGAGGCATGATACAAGTTTTCAACAACTCAGAATCATGTGGAAAGATAATTTAAGATGTTTCCATTAGGTTTGCACTCAGTACTTTGGTGTAAAATTAAAATGTATACTACTGGTAATGTCAAAGCATTGTATGCACTGAGAAATAACTTTTTTGTCCTGATGAGCAGAGGTATGAAACAAGTATTAAACAGTTCAGAATCATGTGGAAAGTTAATTTAAGATGTTTCCATTAGGTTTCCACTCTGTACTTTCGTGTAAAATTGAAATGTATACTATTGGTAATGTCAAAGCATTGTATGCACTGAGAAAACAACTTTTTTGCCCTGATGAGCAGAGGCATGAAACAAGTTTTAAACATCTCAGAATCAAATGAAAATTTAACTTAAGATGTTTCCGTTTTGTTTCCACTCAGTACTTTGGTGGAAAACTGAAATGTATACTATATCTATAGTCAAAGCATTGTTTCACTGAGAAAACAACATTTCTGTCTTGCTCAGCAGAGGCATGTAACAAGTTTTCAACAACTCAGAATCATCTAGAAAGATAACTTAAGATGTTTCCACTAGGTTTCCACTCAGTACTTTGGTGTAAAATTGAAATGTATACGATATGCAATGACAAAGCATTGTATGCACTGAGAAAACAACCTTTTTGTCTTGCTCAGCAGAGGCATGTAACAAGTTTTAAACAACTCAGAATCATGTGGAAACTTAATTTAAGAAGTTTCCATTAGGTATCCACTCTGTACTTTTGTGTAAAATTGAAAGGTATACTATTGGTAATGTCAAAGCATTGTATGCACTGAGAAAACAACTTTTTTGCCCTGATGAGCAGAGGCATGAAACAAGTTTGAAACATCTCAGAATCAAATGAAAATTTAACTTAAGATGTTTCTATTTTGTTTCCACTCAGTACTTTGGTGGAAATCTGAAATGTATACTATATCTATAGTCAAAGCATTGTTTCACTGAGAAAACAACATTTCTGTCTTGCTCAGCAGAGGCATGTAACAAGTTTTCAACAACTCAGAGTCATCTAGAAAGATAACTTAAGATGTTTCCGCTAGGTTTCCACTCAGTACTTTGGTGTAAAATTGAAATGTATACTATATGCAATGACAAAGCATTGTATGCACTGAGAAAACAACCTGTTTGTCTTGCTCAGCAGAGGCATGTAACAAGTTTCAAACAACTCAGAATCATGTGGAAACTTAATTTAAGAAGTTTCCATTAGCTATCCACTCTGTACTTTTGTGTAAAATTGAAAGGTATACTATTGGTAATGTCAAAGCATTGTATGCACTGAGAAAACAACTTTTTTTGTCCTGATGAGCAGAGGCAGGAAACAAATTTTATACAACTCAGACTCATGTGGGAGTTAACTTATGATTTTTCCATTAGGTTTGCACTCAGTACGTTGGTGAAAAATTAAAATGTATACTATTGGTAATGTCAAAGCATTGTATGCACTGAGAAAGCAACTTGTTTTCCTGATGAGCAGAGGCATGAAACAAGTTTTAAACAACTCAGATTCATGTGGAGTTTTAGTATAAGATGTTTCCATTAGGTTTCCACTCAGTACTTTGGCGTAAAATTGGTATGTATACTATTGGTAATGTCAGAGGATTGTATGCACTGAGAAAACAACTTTTTTGCCCTGATGAGCAGAGGCATGAAACAAGTTTTAATCAACTCAGAATCATGTGGAAAGTTAATTTAAGATGTTTCCATTAGGTTTCCACTCAGTACTTTGGTGGAAAACTGAAATGTATACTATATGTATTGTCAAAGCATTGTATGCCCTGAGAAAACAACTTTTTTGTCTTGCTGAGCAGAGGCATGAAACAAATTTTAAACAACTCAGAACCATGAGGGAGTTAACTTATGATGTTTCCATTAGGTTTGCACTCAGTACGTTGGTGTAAAATTGAAGTGAATAGTATTGGTAATGTCAAAGCATTCTAAGCACTGAGAAAGCAACTTTTTTGTCCTGAGGAGCAGAGGCATGAAACAAGTTTTAAACATCTAAGAATCAAATGAACATTTAACTTAAGATGTTTCCATTTTGTTTCCACTCAGTACTTTGGTGGAAAACTGAAATGTATACTATATCTATAGTCAAAGCATTGTATCACTGAGAAAACAACATTTTTGTCTTGCTCAGCAGAGGCATGTAACAAGTTTTAAACAACTCAGAATCATGTGGAAACTTAATTTAAGAAGTTTCCATTAGGTATCCACTCTGTACTTTTGTGTAAAATTGAAATGTATACTGTTGGTATTGTCAAAGAATTGTATGCACAGAGAAAACAACTTTTTTGTCTTGCTGAGCAGAGGCATGAAACAAATTTTAAACAACTCAGAACCATGTGGGAGTTAACTTATGATGTTTCCATTAGGTTTGCACTCAGTACGTTGGTGTAAAATTGAAGTGTATACTATTGGTAATGTCAAAGCATTCTAAGCACTGAGAAAGCAACTTTTTTGTCCTGAGGAGCAGAGGCATGAAACAAGTTTTAAATATCTGAGAATCATCTAGAAAGTTAATTTAAGATGTTTCCACTAGGTTTCCACTCAGAGTTTGGTGTAAAATTGAAATGTATAGTATATGCAATGACAAAGCATTGTATGCACTGAGAAAACAACTTTTTTGTCTTGCTCAGCAGAGGCATGAAACAAGTTTTCAACAGCTCAGAATCATGTGGAAAGTTACCTTAAGAAGTTTCTATTAGATTTCCACTCAGTAATTTGGTGTAAAATTGAAATGTATACTATTGGTAATGTCAAAGCATTGTATGCACTGAGAAAATAACTATTTTGTCTGGCTCAGCAGAGGCATGATACAAGTTTTCAACAACTCAGAATCATGTGGAAAGCTAATTTAAGATGTTTCCATTAGGTTTGCACTCAGTACTTTGGTGTAAAATTAAAATGTATACTACTGGTAATGTCAAAGCATTGTATGCACTGAGAAATAACTTTTTTGTCCTGATGAGCAGAGGCATGAAACAAGTTTTAAACAGTTCAGAATCATGTGGAAAGTTAATTTAAGATGTTTCCATTAGGTTTCCACTCTGTACTATCGTGTAAAATTGAAATGTATACTATTGGTAATGTCAAAGCATTGTATGCACTGAGAAATAACTTCTTTGTCCTGAGGAGCAGAGGCATGAAACAAGTTTTAAACATCTCAGAATCAAATGAAAATTTAACTTAAGATGTTTCCATTTTGTTTGCACTCAGTACTTTGGTGGAAAACTGAAAAGTATACTATATCTATAGTCAAAGCATTGTATCACTGAGAAAACAACATTTTTGTCTTGCTCAGCAGAGGCATGTAACAAGTTTTCAACAACTCAGAATCATCTAGAAAGTTAATTTAAGATGTTTCCACTAGGTTTCCACTCAGTACTTTGGTGTAAAATTGAAATGTATACTATATGCAATGACAAAGCATTGTATGCACTGAGAAAACAACTTTTTTGTCTTGCTCAGCAGAGGCATGTAACAAGTTTTAAACAACTCAGACTCATGTGGGAGTTAACTTATGATTTTTCCATTAGGTTTTCACTCAGTACGTTGGTGAAAAATTATAATGTATACTGTTGGTAATGTCAAAGCATTGTATGCACTGAGAAAGCAACTTTTTTTCCTGATGAGCAGAGGCATGAAACAAGTTTTAATCAACTCAGAATCATGTGGAAAGTTAATTTAAGATGTTTCCATTAGGTTTCCACTCAGTACTTTGGTGGAAAACTGAAATGTATACTTTTGGTAATGTCAGAGGATTGTATGCCCTGAGAAAACAACTTTTTTGTCTTGCTCAGCAGAGGCATGAAACAAGTTTTAATCAACTCAGAATCATGTGGGAAGTTAACTTAAGATGTTTCCATTCGGTTTGCACACAGTACTTTGTTGTAAAATTGAAATGTATACTGTTGGTATTGTCAAAGAATTGTATGCACAGAGAAAACAACTTTTTTGTCTTGCTGAGCAGAGGCATGAAACAAATTTTAAACAACTCAGAACCATGTGGGAGTTAACTTATGATGTTTCCATTAGGTTTGCACTCAGTACGTTGGTGTAAAATTGAAGTGTATACTATTGGTAATGTCAAAGCATTCTAAGCACTGAGAAAGCAACTTTTTTGTCCTGATGAGCAGAGGCATGAAACAAGTTTTAAACATCTCAGAATCAAATGAAAATTTAACTTAAGATGTTTCCATTTTGTTTCCACTCAGTACTTTGGTGGAAAACGGAAGTGTATACTATATCTATAGTCAAATCATTGTATCACTGAGAAAACAACATTTTTGTCTTGCTCAGCAGAGGCATGTAACAAGTTTTAAACAACTCAGAATCATGTGGAAACTTAATTTAACAAGTTTCCATTAGGTTTCCACTCAGTACTTTGGTGTAAAATTGAAATGTATACTGTTGGTATTGTCAAAGAATTGTATGCACAGAGAAAACAACTTTTTTGTCTTGCTGAGCAGAGGCATGAAACAATTTTTAAACAACTCAGAACCATGTGGGAGTTAACTTAAGAAGTTTCTATTAGATTTTCACAAAGTTAATTTGGTGTAAAATTGAAATGTATACTATTGGTAATGTCAAAGCATTGTATGCACTGAGAAAATAACTATTTTGTCTGGCTCAGCAGAGGCATGATACAAGTTTTCAACACCTCAGAATCATGTGGAAAGCTAATTTAAGATGTTTCCATTAGGTTTGCACTCAGTACTTTGGTGTAAAATTAAAATGTATACTACTGGTAATGTCAAAGCATAGTATGCACTGAGAAAGCAACTTTTTTGTCCTGATGAGCAGAGGCATGAAACAAGTTTTCAACAGCTCAGAATCATGTGGAAAGTTACTTTAAGAAGTTTCCATTAGGTTTCCACTCAGCACTTCGGTGTAAATTTGAAATGTATACTATTGGTAATGTCAAAGCATTCTAAGCACTGAGAAAGCAACTTTTTTGTCCTGAGGAGCAGAGGCATGAAACAAGTTTTAAATCTCCGAGAATCATCTAGGAAGTTAATTTAAGATGTTTCCACTAGGTTTCCACTCAGAGTTTGGTGTAAAATTGAAATGTATAGTATATGCAATGACAAAGCATTGTATGCACTGAGAAAACAACTTTTTTGTCTTGCTCAGCAGAGGCATGAAACAAGTTTTCAACAGCTCAGAATCATGTGGAAAGTTACCTTAAGAAGTTTCTATTAGATTTCCACTCAGTACTTTGGTGTAAAATTGAAATGTATACTATTGGTAATGTCAAAGCATTGTATGCACTGAGAAAATAACTATTTTGTCTGGCTCAGCAGAGGCATGATGCAAGTTTTCAACACCTCAGAATCATGTGGAAAGCTAATTTAAGATGTTTCCATTAGGTTTGCACTCAGTACTTTGGTGTAAAATTAAAATGTATACTACTGGTAATGTCAAAGCATTGTATGCACTGAGAAATAACTTTTTTGTCCTGATGAGCAGAGGCGTGAAACAAGTTTTAAACAACTCAGAATCATGTGGAAAGTTAATTTAAGATGTTTCCATTAGGTTTCCACTCTGTACTTTGGTGTAAAATTGAAATGTATACTACTGGTAATGTCAAAGCATTGTATGCACTGAGAAATAACTTCTTTGTCCTGATGAGCAGAGGCATGAAACAAGTTTTAAACATCTCAGAATCAAATGAAAATTTAACTTAAGATGTTTCCATTTTGTTTCCACTCAGTACTTTGGTGGAAAACTGAAATGTATACAATATCTATAGTCAAAGCATTGTTTCACTGAGAAAACAACATTTTTGTCTTGCTCAGCAGAGGCATGTAACAAGTTTTCAACAACTCAGAATCATCTAGAAAGTTAATTTAAGATGTTTCCACTAGGTTTCCACTCAGTACTTTGGTGTAAAATTGAAATGTATACGATATGCAATGACAAAGCATTGTATGCACTGAGAAAACAACTTTTTTGTCTTGCTCAGCAGAGGCATGTAACAAGTTTTAAACAACTCAGAATCATGTGGAAACTTAATTTAAGAAGTTTCCATTAGGTATCCACTCTGTACTTTTGTGTAAAATTGAAAGGTATACTATTGGTAATGTCAAAGCATTGTATGCACTGAGAAAACAACTTTTTTGTCCTGATGAGCAGAGGCATGAAACAAATGTTAAACAACTCAGACTCATGTGGGAGTTAACTTATGATTTTTCCATTAGGTTTGCACTCAGTACGTTGGTGAAAAATTAAAATGTATACTACTGGTAATGTCAAAACATTGTATGCACTGAGAAATAACTTCTTTGTCCTGATGAGCAGAGGCATTTAACAAGTTTTAAACAACTCAGATTCATGTGCAGTGTTAATATAAGATGTTTCCATTAGGTTTCCACTCAGTACTTTGTTGTAAAATTGAAATGTATACTATTGGTAATGTCAGAGCATTGTATGCACTGAGAAAACAACTTTTTTGTCTTGCTCAGCAGAGGCATGAAACAAGTTTTAATCAACTCAGAATCATGTGGAAAGTTAATTTAAGATGTTTCCATTAGGTTTCCACTCAGTACTTTGGTGGAAAACTGAAATGTATACTATATGTATTGTCAAAGCATTGTATGCCCTGAGAAAACAACTTTTTTGTCTTGCTGAGCAGAGGCATGAAACAAATTTTAAACAACTCAGAACCATGTGGGAGTTAACTTATGATGTTTCCATTAGGTTTGCACTCAGTACGTTGGTGTAAAATTGAAGTGTATACTATTGGTAATGTCAAAGCATTCTAAGCACTGAGAAAGCAACTTTTTTGTCCTGAGGAGCAGAGGCATGAACAAGTTTTAAATATCTGAGAATCATCTAGAAAGTTAATTTAAGATGTTTCCACTAGGTTTCCACTCAGAGTTTGGTGTAAAATTGAAATGTATAGTATATGCAATGACAAAGCATTGTATGCACAGAGAAAACAACTTTTTTGTCTTGCTGAGCAGAGGCATGAAACAAATTTTCAACAACTCAGAACCATGTGGGAGTTAACTTATGATGTTTCCATTAGGTTTGCACTCAGTACTTTGGTGTAAAATTGAAATGTATACTATTTGTAATGTCAAAGCATTGTATGCACTGAGAAAGCAACTGTTTTGTCCTGATGAGCAGAGGCATTTAACAAGTTTTAAACATCTCAGAATCAAATGAAAATTTAACTTAAGATGTTTCCATTTTGTTTCCACTCAGTACTTTGGTGGAAAACGGAAGTGTATACTATATCTATAGTCAAAGCATTGTGTCACTGAGAAAACAACATTTTTGTCTTGCTCAGCAGAGGCATGTAACAAGTTTTCAACAACTCAGAATCATCTTGAAAGTTAATTTAAGATGTTTCCACTAGGTTTCCACTCAGTACTTTGGTGTAAAATTGAAATGTATACGATATGCAATGACAAAGCATTGTATGCACTGAGAAAACAACTTTTTTGTCTTGCTCAGCAGAGGCATGTAACAAGTTTTAAACAACTCAGACTCATGTGGGAGTTAACTTATGATTTTTCCATTAGGTTTTCACTCAGTACGTTTGTGAAAAATTAAAATGTATACTATTGGGAATGTCAAAGCATTGTATGCACTGAGAAAGCAACTTTTTTGTCCTGATGAGCAGAGGCATGAAACAAGTTTTAAACAACTCAGATTCATGTGCAGTGTCAATATAAGATGTTTCCATTAGGTTTCCACTCAGTACTTTGGCGTAAAATTGAAATGTATACGATATGCAATGTCAAAGCATTGTATGCCCTGAGAAAACAACTTTTTTGTCTTGCTCAGCAGAGGCATGAAACAAGTTTTAATCAACTCAGAATCATGTGGGAAGTTAACTTAAGATGTTTCCATTAGGTTTGCACTCAGTACTTTGTTGTAAAATTGAAATGTATACTATTGGTAATGTCAAAGCATTGTATGCACTGAGAAAGCAACTTTTTTGTCCTGATGAGCAGAGGCATGAAACAAGTTTTAAACAACTCAGATTCATGTGGAGTGTTAATATAAGATGTTTCCATTACGTTGCAACTCAGTACTTTGGCGTAAAATTGGTATGTATACTATTGGTAATGTCAGAGCACTGTATGCACTGAGAAAACAACTTTTTTGCCCTGATGAGCAGAGGCATGAAACAAGTTTTAATCAACTCAGAATCATGTGGAAAGTTAATTTTAGATGTTTCCATTAGGTTTCCAGTCAGTACATTGGTGGAAAACTGAAATGTATACTATATGTATTGTCAAAGCATTGTATGCCCTGAGAAAACAACTTTTTTGTCTTGCTCAGCAGAGGCATGAAACAAGTTTTAATCAACTCAGAATCATGTGGGAAGTTAACTTAAGATGTTTCCATTCGGTTTGCACACAGTACTTCGTTGTAAAATTGAAATGTATACTGTTGGTAATGTCAAAGCATTGTATGCACTGAGAAAGCAACTTTTTTGTCCTGATGAGCAGAGGCATGAAACAAGTTTTAAACAACTCAGATTCATGTGGAGTGTTAATATAAGATGTTTCCATTAGGTTGCCACTCAGTACTTTGGTGTAAAATTGAAATGTATACTATTGGTAATGTCAAAGCATTGTATGCACTGAGAAAACAACTTTTTTGCCCTGATGAGAAGAGGCATGAAACAAGTTTTAATCAACTCAGAATCATGTGGAACGTTAATTTAAGATGTTTCCGTTAGGTTTCCACTCAGTACTTTAGTGGAAAACTGAAATGTGTACTATGTGTATTGTCAAAGCATTGTATGCCCTGAGAAAACAACTTTTTGTCTTGCTCAGCAGAGGCATGAAACAAGTTTTAATCAACTCAGAATCATGTGGGAAGTTAACTTAAGATGTTTCCATTAGGTTTCCACTCAGTACTTTGGTGTAAAATTGAAATGTATACTATTGGTAATGTCAAAGCATTGTATGCACTGAGAAAGCAACTTTTTTGTCCTGATGAGCAGAGGCATGAAACAAGTTTTAAACAACTCAGATTCATGTGCAGTGTTAATATAAGATGTTTCCATTAGGTTTCCACTCACTCAGTACTTTGGCATAAAATTGATATGTATACTATTGGTAATGTCAGAGCACTGTATGCACTGAGAAAACAACTTTTTTGCCCTGATGAGAAGAGGCATGAAACAAGTTTTAATCAACTCAGAATCATGTGGAAAGTTAATTTTAGATGTTTCCATTAGGTTTCCACTCAGTACTTTGGTGGAAAACTGAAATGTATACTATATGTATTGTCAAAGCATTGTATGCCCTGAGAAAACAACTTTTTTGTCTTGCTCAGCAGAGGCATGAAACAAGTTTTAATCAACTCAGAATCATGTGGGAAGTTAACTTAAGATGTTTCCATTCGGTTTGCACACAGTACTTTGTTGTAAAATTGAAATGTATACTGTTGGTATTGTCAAAGAATTGTATGCACAGAGAAAACAACTTTTTTGTCTTGCTGAGCAGAGGCATGAAACAAATTTTAAACAAATCAGAATAATGTGGGAACTTAACTTAAGATGTTTCCATTCGGTTTGCACACAGTACTTTGGTGTAAAATTGAAATGTCTACTATTGGTAATGTCAAAGCTTTGAATACACTGAGAAAACAACTTTTTTGCCTTGATGAGCAGGGGCATGAAGCAAGTTTTCAACAACTCAGACTCATGTGGGAGTTAACTTATGATTTTTCCATTAGGTTTGCACTCAGTACGTTGGTGTAAAATTAAAATGTATACTATTGGTAATGTCAAAGCATTGTATGCACTGAGAAAGCAACTTTTTTGTCCTGATGAGCAGAGGCATGAAACAAGTTTTCAACAGCTCAGAATCATGTGGAAAGTTACTTTAAGAAGTTTCCATTAGGTTTCCACTCAGCACTTCGGTGTAAATTTGAAATGTATACTATTGGTAATGTCAAAGCATTCTAAGCACTGAGAAAGCAACTTTTTTGTCCTGAGGAGCAGAGGCATGAAACAAGTTTTAAATCTCTGAGAATCATCTAGAAAGTTAATTTAAGATGTTTCCACTAGGTTTCCACTCAGTACTTTGGTGTAAAATTGAAATGTATAGTATATGCAATGACAAAGCATTGTATGCACTGAGAAAACAACTTTTTTGTCTTGCTCAGCAGAGGCATGTAACAAGTTTTCAACAACTCAGAGTCATCTAGAAAGATAACTTAAGATGTTTCCACTAGGTTTCCACTCAGTACGTTGGTGAAAAATTATAATGTATACTATTGGTAATGTCAAAGCATTGTATGCACTGAGAAAGCAACTTTTTTTCCTGATGAGCAGAGGCATGAAACAAGTTTTAAACAACTCAGATTCATGTGGAGTATTAATATAAGATGTTTCCATTAGGTTTCCACTCAGTACTTTGGCGTAAAATTGGTATGTATTCTATTGGTAATGTCAGAGGATTGTATGCACTGAGAAAACAACTTTTTTGCCCTGATGAGAAGAGGCATGAAACAAGTTTTAATCAACTCAGAATCATGTGGAAAGTTAATTTTAGATGTTTCCATTAGGTTTCCACTCAGTACATTGGTGGAAAACTGAAATGTATACTATATGTATTGTCAAAGCATTGTATGCCCTGAGAAAACAACTTTTTTGTCTTGCTCAGCAGAGGCATGAAACAAGTTTTAATCAACTCAGAATCATGTGGGAAGTTAACTTAAGATGTTTCCATTCGGTTTGCACACAGTACTTCGTTGTAAAATTGAAATGTATACTGTCTGTATTGTCAAAGAATTGTATGCACAGATAAAACAACTTTTTTGTCTTGCTGAGCAGAGGCATGAAACAAATTTTAAACAAATCAGAATAATGTGGGAACTTAACTTAAGATGTTTCCATTCGGTTTGCACACAGTACTTTGGTGTAAAATTGAAATGTATAGTATATGCAATGACAAAGCATTGTATGCACTGAGAAAACAACTTTTTTGTCTTGCTCAGCAGAGGCATGAAACAAGTTTTCAACAACTCAGAATCATCTATAAAGATAACTTAAGATGTTCCCACTAGGTTTCCACTCAGTACTTTGGTGTAAAATTGAAATGTATACTATATGCAATGACAAAGCATTGTATGCACTGAGAAAACAACCTTTTTGTCTTGCTCAGCAGAGGCATGTAACAAGTTTTAAACAACTCAGACTCATGTGGGAGTTAACTTATGATTTTTCCATTAGGTTTTCACTCAGTACGTTGGTGAAAAATTATAATGTATACTATTGGTAATGTCAAAGCATTGTATGCACTGAGAAAGCAACTTTTTTTCCTGATGAGCAGAGGTATGAAACAAGTTTTAAACAACTCAATTTCATGTGGAGTGTTAATATAAGATGTTTCCATTAGGTTTCCACTCAGTACTTTGGCGTAAAATTGATATGTATACTATTGGTAATGTCAGAGCATTGTATGCACTGAGAAAACAACTTTTTTGCCCTGATGAGAAGAGGCATGAAACAAGTTTTAATCAACTCAGAATCATGTGGAAAGTTAATTTAAGATGTTTCCATTAGGTTTCCACTCAGTACTTTGGTGGAAAACTGAAATGTGTACTATATGTATTGTCAAAGCATTGTATGCCCTGAGAAAACAACTTTTTTGTCTTGCTCAGCAGAGGCATGAAACAAGTTTTAATCAACTCAGAATCATGTGGGAAGTTAACTTAAGATGTTTCCATTCGGTTTGCACACAGTACTTTGTTGTAAAATTGAAATGTATACTGTTGGTATTGTCAAAGAATTGTATGCACAGAGAAAACAACTTTTTTGTCTTGCTGAGCAGAGGCATGAAACAAATTTTAAACAACTCAGAATATTGTGGGAACTTAAATTAAGATGTTTCCATTCGGTTTGCACACAGTACTTTGGTGTAAAATTGAAATGTATACTATTGGTAATGTCAAAGCATTCTAAGCACTGAGAAAACAACTTTTTTGCCCTGATGAGCAGAGGCATGAAACAAGTTTTAAACAACTCAGATTCATGTGGAGTGTTAATATAAGATGTTTCCACTCAGTACTTTGGTGGAAAACTGAAATGTATACTATATGAATTGCCAAAGCATTGTATGCACTGAGAAAATAACTATTTTGTCTGGCTCAGCAGAGGCATGATACAAGTTTTAATCAACTCAGAATCATGTGGGAAGTTAACTTAAGATGTTTCCATTCGGTTAACACTCAGTACTTTGGTGTAAAATTGAAATGTCTACTATTGGTAATGTCAAAGCTTTGAATACACTGAGAAAACAACT
The DNA here is from genome assembly GCF_963921235.1 of Mobula hypostoma. Classification (NCBI taxonomy): domain Eukaryota; kingdom Metazoa; phylum Chordata; class Chondrichthyes; order Myliobatiformes; family Myliobatidae; genus Mobula; species Mobula hypostoma. The sequence goes on from NC_086127.1 coordinate 9,519,356, forward strand.
TTTTTGTCTTGATGAGCAGGGGCATGAAACAAGTTTTCAACAACTCAGACTCATGTGGGAGTTAACTTATGATTTTTCCATTAGGTTTGCACTCAGTACGTTGGTGTAAAATTAAAATGTATACTATTGGTAATGTCCAAGCATTGTATGCACTGAGAAAGCAACTTTTTTGTCCTGATGAGCAGAGGCATGAAACAAGTTTTCAACAGCTCAGAATCATGTGGAAAGTTACTTTAAGAAGTTTCCATTAGGTTTCCACTCAGCACTTCGGTGTAAATTTGAAATGTATACTATTGGTAATGTCAAAGCTTTGTAAGCACTGAGAAAACAACTTTTTTGTCCTGATGAGCAGAGGCATGAAACAAGTTTTAAATATCTGAGAATCATCTAGAAAGTTAATTTAAGATGTTTCCACTAGGTTTCCACTCAGAGTTTGGTGTAAAATTGAAATGTATAGTATATGCAATGACAAAGCATTGTATGCACTGAGAAAACAACTTTTTTGTCTTGCTCAGCAGAGGCATGTAACAAGTTTTCAACAACTCAGAATCATCTTGAAAGTTAATTTAAGATGTTTCCACTAGGTTTCCACTCAGTACTTTGGTGTAAAATTGAAATGTATACGATATGCAATGACAAAGCATTGTATGCACTGAGAAAACAACTTTTTTGTCTTGCTCAGCAGAGGCATGTAACAAGTTTTAAACAACTCAGACTCATGTGGGAGTTAACTTATGATTTTTCCATTAGGTTTTCACTCAGTACGTTGGTGAAAAATTAAAATGTATACTATTGGTAATGTCAAAGCATTGTATGCACTGAGAAAGCAACTTTTTTGTCCTGATGAGCAGAGGCATGAAACAAGTTTTAAACAACTCAGATTCATGTGCAGTGTTAATATAAGATGTTTCCATTAGGTTTCCACTCAGTACTTTGGCGTAAAATTGATATGTATACTATTGGTAATGTCAGAGCATTGTATGCACTGAGAAAACAACTTTTTTGCCCTGATGAGAAGAGGCATGAAACAAGTTTTAATCAACTCAGAATCATGTGGAAAGTTAATTTAAGATGTTTCCATTAGGTTTCCACTCAGTACATTGGTGGAAAACTGAAATGTATACTATATGTATTGTCAAAGCATTGTATGCCCTGAGAAAACAACTTTTTTGTCTTGCTCAGCAGAGGCATGAAACAAGTTTTAATCAACTCAGAATCATGTGGGAAGTTAACTTAAGATGTTTCCATTCGGTTTGCACACAGTACTTCGTTGTAAAATTGAAATGTATACTGTCTGTATTGTCAAAGAATTGTATGCACAGATAAAACAACTTTTTTGTCTTGCTGAGCAGAGGCATGAAACAAATTTTAAACAACTCAGAATAATGTGGGAACTTAACTTAAGATGTTTCCATTCGGTTTGCACACAGTACTTTGGTGTAAAATTGAAATGTATACTATTGGTACTGTCAAAGCATTCTAAGCACTGAGAAAACAACTTTTTTGCCCTGATGAGCAGAGGCATGAAACAAGTTTTAAACAACTCAGATTCATGTGGAGTGTTAATATAACATGTTTCCACTCAGTACTTTGGTGGAAAACTGAAATGTATACTATATGAATTGCCAAAGCATTGTATGCACTGAGAAAATAACTATTTTGTCTGGCTCAGCAGAGGCATGATACAAGTTTTCAACAACTCAGAATCATGTGGAAAGATAATTTAAGATGTTTCCATTAGGTTAACACTCAGTACTTTGGTGTAAAATTGAAATGTCTACTATTGGTAATGTCAAAGCTTTGAATACACTGAGAAAACAACTTTTTTGCCTTGATGAGCAGGGGCATGAAGCAAGTTTTCAACAACTCAGACTCATGTGGGAGTTAACTTATGATTTTTCCATTAGTTTTGCACTCAGTACGTTGGTGTAAAATTAAAATGTATACTATTGGTAATGTCAAAGCATTGTATGCACTGAGAAAGCAACTTTTTTGTCCTGATGAGCAGAGGCATGAAACAAATTTTAAACAACTCAGAATAATGTGGGAACTTAACTTATGATGTTTCCATTAGGTTTGCACTCAGTACGTTGGTGTAAAATTGAAGTGTATACAATTGGTAATGTCAAAGCATTCTAAGCACTGAGAAAGCAACTTTTTTGTCCTGAGGAGCAGAGGCATGAAACAAGTTTTAAATCTCTGAGAATCATCTAGAAAGTTAATTTAAGATGTTTCCACTAGGTTTCCACTCAGTACTTTGGTGTAAAATTGAAATGTATAGTATATGCAATGACAAAGCATTGTATGCACTGAGAAAACAACTTTTTTGTCTTGCTCAGCAGAGGCATGTAACAAGTTTTCAACAACTCAGAGTCATCTAGAAAGATAACTTAAGATGTTTCCACTAGGTTTCCACTCAGTACTTTGGCGTAAAATTGGTATGTATTCTATTGGTAATGTCAGAGGATTGTATGCACTGAGAAAACAACTTTTTTGCCCTGATGAGAAGAGGCATGAAACAAGTTTTAATCAACTCAGAATCATGTGGAAAGTTAATTTTAGATGTTTCCATTAGGTTTCCACTCAGTACATTGGTGGAAAACTGAAATGTATACTATATGTATTGTCAAAGCATTGTATGCCCTGAGAAAACAACTTTTTTGTCTTGCTCAGCAGAGGCATGAAACAAGTTTTAATCAACTCAGAATCATGTGGGAAGTTAACTTAAGATGTTTCCATTCGGTTTGCACACAGTACGTTGGTGAAAAATTAAAATGTATACTACTGGTAATGTCAAAACATTGTATGCACTGAGAAATAACTTCTTTGTCCTGATGAGCAGAGGCATGAAACAAGTTTTAAACAACTCAGATTCATGTGGAGTATTAATATAAGATGTTTCCATTAGGTTTCCACTCAGTACTTTGGCGTAAAATTGGTATGTATTCTATTGGTAATGTCAGAGGATTGTATGCACTGAGAAAACAACTTTTTTGCCCTGATGAGCAGAGGCATGAAACAAGTTTTAATCAACTCAGAATCATGTGGAAAGTTAATTTAAGATGTTTCCATTAGGTTTCCACTCAGTACTTTGGTGGAAAACTGAAATGTATACTATATGTATTGTCAAAGCATTGTATGCCCTGAGAAAACAACTTTTTTGTCTTGCTGAGCAGAGGCATGAAACAAATTTTAAACAACTCAGAACCATGAGGGAGTTAACTTATGATGTTTCCATTAGGTTTGCACTCAGTACGTTGGTGTAAAATTGAAGTGTATACTATTGGTAATGTCAAAGCATTCTAAGCACTGAGAAAGCAACTATTTTGTCCTGAGGAGCAGAGGCATGAAACAAGTTTTAAATCTCTGAGAATCATCTAGAAAGTTAATTTAAGATGTTTCCACTGGGTTTCCACTCAGAGTTTGGTGTAAAATTGAAATGTATAGTATATGCAATGACAAAGCATTGTATGCACAGAGAAAACAACTTTTTTGTCAAGCTGAGCAGAGGCATGAAACAAATTTTAAACAACTCAGAACCATGTGGGAGTTAACTTATTATGTTTCTATTAGGTTTGCACTCTGTACGTTGGTGTAAAATTGAAGTGTATACTATTGGTAATGTCAAAGCATTCTAAGCACTGAGAAAGCAACTTTTTTGTCCTGAGGAGCAGAGGCATGAAACAAGTTTTAAACATCTTAGAATCAAATGAAAATTTAACTTAAGATGTTTCCATTTTGTTTCCACTCAGTACTTCGGTGGAAAACTGTAATGTATACTATATCTATAGTCAAAGCATTGTATCACTGAGAACACAACAGTTTAGTCTTGCTCAGCAGAGGCATGTAACAAGTTTTCAACAACTCAGAATCATCTGGAAAGTTAATTTAAAATGTTTCCACTAGGTTTCCACTCAGTACTTTGGTGTAAAATTGAAATGTATACTATATGCAATGACAAAGCCTTGTATGCATTGAGAAAACAACTTTTTTGTCTTGCTCAGCAGAGGCATGTAACAAGTTTTCAACAACTCAGACTCATGTGGGAGTTAACTTATGATTTTTCCATTAGGTTTTCACTCAGTACGTTGGTGAAAAATTATAATGTATACTATTGGTAATGTCAAAGCATTGTATGCACTGAGAAAGCAACTTTTTTGTCCTGATGAGCAGAGGCATGAAACAAGTTTTAAACAACTCAGATTCATGTGGAGTGTTAATATAAGATGTTTCCATTAGGTTGCCACTCAGTACTTTGGCGTAAAATTGGTATGTATACTATTGGTAATGTCAGAGCACTGTATGCACTGAGAAAACAACTTTTTTGCCCTGATGAGCAGAGGCATGAAACAAGTTTTAATCAACTCAGAATCATGTGGAAAGTTAATTTTAGATGTTTCCATTAGGTTTCCACTCAGTACATTGGTGGAAAACTGAAATGTATACTATATGTATTGTCAAAGCATTGTATGCCCTGAGAAAACAACTTTTTTGTCTTGCTCAGCAGAGGCATGAAACAAGTTTTAATCAACTCAGAATCATGTGGGAAGTTAACTTAAGATGTTTCCATTCGGTTTGCACACAGTACTTCGTTGTAAAATTGAAATGTATACTGTCTGTATTGTCAAAGAATTGTATGCACAGATAAAACAACTTTTTTGTCTTGCTGAGCAGAGGCATGAAACAAATTTTAAACAAATCAGAATATTGTGGGAGCTTAACTTAAGATGTTTCCATTCGGTTTGCACACAGTACTTTGGCGTAAAATTGGTATGTATTCTATTGGTAATGTCAGAGGATTGTATGCACTGAGAAAACAACTTTTTTGCCCTGATGAGAAGAGGCATGAAACAAGTTTTAATCAACTCAGAATCATGTGGAAAGTTAATTTTAGATGTTTCCATTAGGTTTCCACTCAGTACATTGGTGGAAAACTGAAATGTATACTATATGTATTGTCAAAGCATTGTATGCCCTGAGAAAACAACTTTTTTGTCTTGCTCAGCCGAGGCATGAAACAAGTTTTAATCAACTCAGAATCATGTGGGAAGTTAACTTAAGATGTTTCCATTCGGTTTGCACACAGTACGTTGGTGAAAAATTAAAATGTATACTACTGGTAATGTCAAAACATTGTATGCACTGAGAAATAACTTCTTTGTCCTGATGAGCAGAGGCATTTAACAAGTTTTAAACAACTCAGATTCATGTGGAGTATTAATATAAGATGTTTCCATTAGGTTTCCACTCAGTACTTTGGCGTAAAATTGGTATGTATACTATTGGTAATGTCAGAGGATTGTATGCACTGAGAAAACAACTTTTTTGCCCTGATGAGCAGAGGCATGAAACAAGTTTTAATCAACTCAGAATCATGTGGAAAGTTAATTTAAGATGTTTCCATTAGGTTTCCACTCAGTACTTTGGTGGAAAACTGAAATGTATACTATATGTATTGTCAAAGCATTGTATGCCCTGAGAAAACAACTTTTTTGTCTTGCTGAGCAGAGGCATGAAACAAATTTTAAACAACTCAGAACCATGAGGGAGTTAACTTATGATGTTTCCATTAGGTTTGCACTCAGTACGTTGGTGTAAAATTGAAGTGTATACTATTGGTAATGTCAAAGCATTCTAAGCACTGAGAAAGCAACTATTTTGTCCTGAGGAGCAGAGGCATGTAACAAGTTTTCAACAACTCAGAATCATCTGGAAAGTTAATTTAAAATGTTTCCACTAGGTTTCCACTCAGTACTTTGGTGTAAAATTGAAATGTATACTATATGCAATGACAAAGCATTGTATGCATTGAGAAAACAACTTTTTTGTCTTGCTCAGCAGAGGCATGTAACAAGCTTTAAACAACTCAGACTCATGTGGGAGTTAACTTATGATTTTTCCATTAGGTTTTCACTCAGTACGTTGGTGAAAAATTATAATGTATACTATTGGTAATGTCAAAGCATTGTATGCACTGAGAAAGCAACTTTTTTGTCCTGATGAGCAGAGGCATGAAACAAGTTTTAAACAACTCAGATTCATGTGGAGTGTTAATATAAAATGTTTCCATTAGGTTGCCACTCAGTACTTTGACGTAAAATTGGTATGTATACTATTGGTAATGTCAGAGCACTGTATGCACTGAGAAAACAACTTTTTTGCCCTGATGAGCAGAGGCATGAAACAAGTTTTAATCAACTCAGAATCATGTGGAATGTTAATTTTAGATGTTTCCATTAGGTTTCCACTCAGTACATTGGTGGAAAACTGAAATGTATACTATATGTATTGTCAAAGCATTGTATGCCCTGAGAAAACAACTTTTTTGTCTTGCTCAGCAGAGGCATGAAACAAGTTTTAATCAACTCAGAATCATGTGGGAAGTTAACTTAAGATGTTTCCATTCGGTTTGCACACAGTACTTCGTTGTAAAATTGAAATGTATACTGTCTGTATTGTCAAAGAATTGTATGCACAGATAAAACAACTTTTTTGTCTTGCTGAGCAGAGGCATGAAACAAATTTTAAACAACTCAGAATATTGTGGGAGCTTAACTTAAGATGTTTCCATTCGGTTTGCACACAGTACTTTGGTGTAAAATTGAAATGTATACTATTGGTACTGTCAAAGCATTCTAAGCACTGAGAAAACAACTTTTTTGTCCTGATGAGAAGAGGCATGAAACAAGTTTTAAACAACTCAGATTCATGTGGAGTGTTAATATAAGATGTTTCCATTAGGTTGCCACTCAGTACTTTGGCGTAAAATTGGTATGTATACTATTGGTAATGTCAGAGCACTGTATGCACTGAGAAAACAACTTTTTTGCCCTGATGAGCTGAGGCATGAAACAAGTTTTAATCAACTCAGAATCATGTGGAAAGTTAATTTTAGATGTTTCCATTAGGTTTCCACTCGGTACATTGGTGGAAAACTGAAATGTATACTATATGTATTGTCAAAGCATTGTATGCCCTGAGAAAACAACTTTTTTGTCTTGCTCAGCAGAGGCATGAAACAAGTTTTAATCAACTCAGAATCATGTGGGAAGTTAACTTAAGATGTTTCCATTCGGTTTGCACACAGTACTTCGTTGTAAAATTGAAATGTATACTGTCTGTATTGTCAAAGAATTGTATGCACAGATAAAACAACTTTTTTGTCTTGCTGAGCAGAGGCATGAAACAAATTTTAAACAACTCAGAATAATGTGGGAACTTAACTTAAGATGTTTCCATTCGGTTTGCACACAGTACTTTGGTGTAAAATTGAAATGTATACTATTGGTACTGTCAAAGCATTCTAAGCACTGAGAAAACAACTTTTTTGCCCTGATGAGTAGAGGCATGAAACAAGTTTTAAACAACTCAGATTCATGTGGAGTGTTAATATAACATGTTTCCACTCAGTACTTTGGTGGAAAACTGAAATGTATACTATATGAATTGCCAAAGCATTGTATGCACTGAGAAAATAACTATTTTGTCTGGCTCAGCAGAGGCATGATACAAGTTTTCAACAACTCAGAATCATGTGGAAAGATAATTTAAGATGTTTCCATTAGGTTAACACTCAGTACTTTGGTGTAAAATTGAAATGTCTACTATTGGTAATGTCAAAGCTTTGAATACACTGAGAAAACAACTTTTTTGCCTTGATGAGCAGGGGCATGAAGCAAGTTTTCAACAACTCAGACTCATGTGGGAGTTAACTTATGATTTTTCCATTAGTTTTGCACTCAGTACGTTGGTGTAAAATTAAAATGTATACTATTGGTAATGTCAAAGCATTGTATGCACTGAGAAAGCAACTTTTTTGTCCTGATGAGCAGAGGCATGAAACAAGTTTTCAACAGCTCAGAATCATGTGGAAAGTTACTTTAAGAAGTTTCCATTAGGTTTCCACTCAGCACTTCGGTGTAAATTTGAAATGTATACAATTGGTAATGTCAAAGCATTCTAAGCACTGAGAAAGCAACTTTTTTGTCCTGAGGAGCAGAGGCATGAAACAAGTTTTAAATCTCTGAGAATCATCTAGAAAGTTAATTTAAGATGTTTCCACTAGGTTTCCACTCAGTACTTTGGTGTAAAATTGAAATGTATAGTATATGCAATGACAAAGCATTGTATGCACTGAGAAAACAACTTTTTTGTCTTGCTCAGCAGAGGCATGTAACAAGTTTTCAACAACTCAGAGTCATCTAGAAAGATAACTTAAGAAGTTTCCACTAGGTTTCCACTCAGTACTTTGGTGTAAAATTGAAATGTATACTATATGCAATGACAAAGCATTGTATGCACTGAGAAAACAACCTTTTTGTCTTGCTCAGCAGAGGCATGTAACAAGCTTTAAACAACTCAGACTCATGTGGGAGTTAACTTATGATTTTTCCATTAGGTTTTCACTCAGTACGTTGGTGAAAAATTATAATGTATACTATTGGTAATGTCAAAGCATTGTATGCACTGAGAAAGCAACTTTTTTTCCTGATGAGCAGAGGCATGAAACAAGTTTTAAACAACTCAGATTCATGTGGAGTGTTAATATAAGATGTTTCCATTAGGTTGCCACTCAGTACTTTGGCGTAAAATTGGTATGTATACTATTGGTAATGTCAGAGCACTGTATGCACTGAGAAAACAACTTTTTTGCCCTGATGAGCAGAGGCATGAAACAAGTTTTAATCAACTCAGAATCATGTGGAAAGTTAATTTTAGATGTTTCCATTAGGTTTCCACTCAGTACATTGGTGGAAAACTGAAATGTATACTATATGTATTGTCAAAGCATTGTATGCCCTGAGAAAACAACTTTTTTGTCTTGCTCAGCAGAGGCATGAAACAAGTTTTAATCAACTCAGAATCATGTGGGAAGTTAACTTAAGATGTTTCCATTCGGTTTGCACACAGTACTTCGTTGTAAAATTGAAATGTATACTGTCTGTATTGTCAAAGAATTGTATGCACAGATAAAACAACTTTTTTGTCTTGCTGAGCAGAGGCATGAAACAAATTTTAAACAACTCAGAATAATGTGGGAACTTAACTTAAGATGTTTCCATTCGGTTTGCACACAGTACTTTGGTGTAAAATTGAAATGTATACTATTGGTACTGTCAAAGCATTCTAAGCACTGAGAAAACAACTTTTTTGCCCTGATGAGCAGAGGCATGAAACAAGTTTTAAACAACTCAGATTCATGTGGAGTGTTAATATAACATGTTTCCACTCAGTACTTTGGTGGAAAACTGAAATGTATACTATATGAATTGCCAAAGCATTGTATGCACTGAGAAAATAACTATTTTGTCTGGCTCAGCAGAGGCATGATACAAGTTTTCAACAACTCAGAATCATGTGGAAAGATAATTTAAGATGTTTCCATTAGGTTAACACTCAGTACTTTGGTGTAAAATTGAAATGTCTACTATTGGTAATGTCAAAGCTTTGAATACACTGAGAAAACAACTTTTTTGCCTTGATGAGCAGGGGCATGAAGCAAGTTTTCAACAACTCAGACTCATGTGGGAGTTAACTTATGATGTTTCCATTAGGTGTGCACTCAGTACGTTGGTGTAAAATTAAAATGTATACTATTGGTAATGTCAAAGCATTGTATGCACTGTGAAAACAACTTTTTTGTCCTGATGAGCAGAGGCGTGAAACTAGTTTTAAACAACTCAGAATCATGTGGGAAGTTAATTTACGATGTTTCCATTAGGTTTGCACTCAGTACTTTGGTGTAAAATTGAAATGTATACTATTGGTAATGTCAAAGCATTCTAAGCACTGAGAAAGCAACTTTTTTGTCCTGAGGAGCAGAGGCATGAAACAAGTTTTAAATCTCTGAGAATCATCTAGAAAGTTAATTTAAGATGTTTCCACTAGGTTTCCACTCAGTACTTTGGTGTAAAATTGAAATGTATAGTATATGCAATGACAAAGCATTGTATGCACTGAGAAAACAACTTTTTTGTCTTGCTCAGCAGAGGCATGTAACAAGTTTTCAACAACTCACAGTCATCTAGAAAGATAACTTAAGATGTTTCCACTAGGTTTCCACTCAGTACTTTGGCGTAAAATTGGTATGTATTCTATTGGTAATGTCAGAGGATTGTATGCACTGAGAAAACAACTTTTTTGCCCTGATGAGAAGAGGCATGAAACAAGTTTTAATCAACTCAGAATCATGTGGAAAGTTAATTTTAGATGTTTCCATTAGGTTTCCACTCAGTACATTGGTGGAAAACTGAAATGTATACTATATGTATTGTCAAAGCATTGTATGCCCTGAGAAAACAACTTTTTTGTCTTGCTCAGCCGAGGCATGAAACAAGTTTTAATCAACTCAGAATCATGTGGGAAGTTAACTTAAGATGTTTCCATTCGGTTTGCACACAGTACGTTGGTGAAAAATTAAAATGTATACTACTGGTAATGTCAAAACATTGTATGCACTGAGAAAACAACTTTTTTGTCCTGATGAGCAGAGGCATGAAACAAGTTTTAAACAACTCAGATTCATGTGGAGTATTAATATAAGATGTTTCCATTAGGTTTCCACTCAGTACTTTGGCGTAAAATTGGTATGTATTCTATTGGTAATGTCAGAGGATTGTATGCACTGAGAAAACAACTTTTTTGCCCTGATGAGCAGAGGCATGAAACAAGTTTTAATCAACTCAGAATCATGTGGAAAGTTAATTTAAGATGTTTCCATTAGGTTTCCACTCAGTACTTTGGTGGAAAACTGAAATGTATACTATATGTATTGTCAAAGCATTGTATGCCCTGAGAAAACAACTTTTTTGTCTTGCTGAGCAGAGGCATGAAACAAATTTTAAACAACTCAGAACCATGTGGGAGTTAACTTATGATGTTTCCATTAGGTTTGTACTCAGTACGTTGGTGTAAAATTGAAGTGTATACTATTGGTAATGTCAAAGCATTCTAAGCACTGAGAAAGCAACTTTTTTGCCCTGATGAGCAGAGGCATGAAACAAGTTTTAGAATCTCTGAGAATCATCTAGAAAGTTAATTTAAGATGTTTCCACTGGGTTTCCACTCAGAGTTTGGTGTAAAATTGAAATGTATAGTATATGCAATGACAAAGCATTGTATGCACAGAGAAAACAACTTTTTTGTCAAGCTGAGCAGAGGCATGAAACAAATTTTAAACAACTCAGAACCATGTGGGAGTTAACTTATTATGTTTCTATTAGGTTTGCACTCTGTACGTTGGTGTAAAATTGAAGTGTATACTATTGGTAATGTCAAAGCATTCTAAGCACTGAGAAAGCAACTTTTTTGTCCTGAGGAGCAGAGGCATGAAACAAGTTTTAAACATCTTAGAATCAAATGAAAATTTAACTTAAGATGTTTCCATTTTGTTTCCACTCAGTACTTCGGTGGAAAACTGTAATGTATACTATATCTACAGTCAAAGCATTGTATCACTGAGAACACAACAGTTTAGTCTTGCTCAGCAGAGGCATGTAACAAGTTTTCAACAACTCAGAATCATCTGGAAAGTTAATTTAAAATGTTTCCACTAGGTTTCCACTCAGTACTTTGGTGTAAATTTGAAATGTCTACTATTGGTAATGTCAAAGCTTTGAATACACTGAGAAAACAACTTTTTTGCCTTGATGAGCAGGGGCATGAAGCAAGTTTTCAACAACTCAGACTCATGTGGGAGTTAACTTATGATTTTTCCATTAGTTTTGCACTCAGTACGTTGGTGTAAAATTAAAATGTATACTATTGGTAATGTCAAAGCATTGTATGCACTGAGAAAGCAACTTTTTTGTCCTGATGAGCAGAGGCATGAAACAAGTTTTCAACAGCTCAGAATCATGTGGAAAGTTACTTTAAGAAGTTTCCATTAGGTTTCCACTCGCACTTCGGTGTAAATTTGAAATGTATACAATTGGTAATGTCAAAGCATTCTAAGCACTGAGAAAGCAACTTTTTTGTCCTGAGGAGCAGAGGCATGAAACAAGTTTTAAATCTCTGAGAATCATCTAGAAAGTTAATTTAAGATGTTTCCACTAGGTTTCCACTCAGTACTTTGGTGTAAAATTGAAATGTATAGTATATGCAATGACAAAGCATTGTATGCACTGAGAAAACAACTTTTTTGTCTTGCTCAGCAGAGGCATGTAACAAGTTTTCAACAACTCAGAGTCATCTAGAAAGATAACTTAAGAAGTTTCCACTAGGTTTCCACTCAGTACTTTGGTGTAAAATTGAAATGTATACTATATGCAATGACAAAGCATTGTATGCACTGAGAAAACAACCTTTTTGTCTTGCTCAGCAGAGGCATGTAACAAGCTTTCAAACAACTCAGACTCATGTGGGAGTTAACTTATGATTTTTCCATTAGGTTTTCACTCAGTACGTTGGTGAAAAATTATAATGTATACTATTGGTAATGTCAAAGCATTGTATGCACTGAGAAAGCAACTTTTTTTCCTGATGAGCAGAGGCATGAAACAAGTTTTAAACAACTCAGATTCATGTGGAGTATTAATATAAGATGTTTCCATTAGGTTTCCACTCAGTACTTTGGCGTAAAATTGGTGTGTATTCTATTGGTAATGTCAGAGGATTGTATGCACTGAGAAAACAACTTTTTTGCCCTGATGAGACGAGGCATAAAACAAGTTTTAATCAACTCAGAATCATGTGGAAAGTTAATTTAAGATGTTTCCATTAGGTTTCCACTCAGTACTTTGGTGGAAAACTGAAATGTATACTATATGTATTGTCAAAGCATTGTATGCCCTGAGAAAACAACTTTTTTGTCTTGCTCAGCAGAGGCATGAAACAAGTTTTAATCAACTCAGAATCATGTGGGAAGTTAACTTAAGATGTTTCCATTCGGTTTGCACACAGTACTTTGTTGTAAAATTGAAATGTATACTGTTGGTAATGTCAAAGCATTGTATGCACTGAGAAAGCAACTTTTTTGTCCTGATGAGCAGAGGCATGAAACAAGTTTTAAACAACTCAGATTCATGTGGAGTGTTAATATAAGATGTTTCCATTAGGTTGCCACTCAGTACTTTGGCGTAAAATTGGTATGTATACTATTGGTAATGTCAGAGCACTGTATGCACTGAGAAAACAACTTTTTTGCCCTGATGAGCAGAGGCATGAAACAAGTTTTAATCAACTCAGAATCATGTGGAAAGTTAATTTTAGATGTTTCCATTAGGTTTCCACTCAGTACATTGGTGGAAAACTGAAATGTATACTATATGTATTGTCAAAGCATTGTATGCCCTGAGAAAACAACTTTTTTGTCTTGCTCAGCAGAGGCATGAAACAAGTTTTAATCAACTCAGAATCATGTGGGAAGTTAACTTAAGATGTTTCCATTCGGTTTGCACACAGTACTTCGTTGTAAAATTGAAATGTATACTGTCTGTATTGTCAAAGAATTGTATGCACAGATAAAACAACTTTTTTGTCTTGCTGAGCAGAGGCATGAAACAAATTTTAAACAACTCAGAATAATGTGGGAACTTAACTTAAGATGTTTCCATTCGGTTTGCACACAGTACTTTGGTGTAAAATTGAAATGTATACTATTGGTACTGTCAAAGCATTCTAAGCACTGAGAAAACAACTTTTTTGCCCTGATGAGCAGAGGCATGAAACAAGTTTTAAACAACTCAGATTCATGTGGAGTGTTAATATAACATGTTTCCACTCAGTACTTTGGTGGAAAACTGAAATGTATACTATATGAATTGCCAAAGCATTGTATGCACTAAGAAAATAACTATTTTGTCTGGCTCAGCAGAGGCATGATACAAGTTTTCAACAACTCAGAATCATGTGGAAAGATAATTTAAGATGTTTCCATTAGGTTAACACTCAGTACTTTGGTGTAAAATTGAAATGTCTACTATTGGTAATGTCAAAGCTTTGAATACACTGAGAAAACAACTTTTTTGCCTTGATGAGCAGGGGCATGAAGCAAGTTTTCAACAACTCAGACTCATGTGGGAGTTAACTTATGATTTTTCCATTAGTTTTGCACTCAGTACGTTGGTGTAAAATTAAAATGTATACTATTGGTAATGTCAAAGCATTGTATGCACTGAGAAAGCAACTTTTTTGTCCTGATGAGCAGAGGCATGAAACAAGTTTTCAACAGCTCAGAATCATGTGGAAAGTTACTTTAAGAAGTTTCCATTAGGTTTCCACTCAGCACTTCGGTGTAAATTTGAAATGTATACAATTGGTAATGTCAAAGCATTCTAAGCACTGAGAAAGCAACTTTTTTGTCCTGAGGAGCAGAGGCATGAAACAAGTTTTAAATCTCTGAGAATCATCTAGAAAGTTAATTTAAGATGTTTCCACTAGGTTTCCACTCAGTACTTTGGTGTAAAATTGAAATGTATAGTATATGCAATGACAAAGCATTGTATGCACTGAGAAAACAACTTTTTTGTCTTGCTCAGCAGAGGCATGTAACAAGTTTTCAACAACTCAGAGTCATCTAGAAAGATAACTTAAGAAGTTTCCACTAGGTTTCCACTCAGTACTTTGGTGTAAAATTGAAATGTATACTATATGCAATGACAAAGCATTGTATGCACTGAGAAAACAACCTTTTTGTCTTGCTCAGCAGAGGCATGTAACAAGCTTTAAACAACTCAGACTCATGTGGGAGTTAACTTATGATTTTTCCATTAGGTTTTCACTCAGTACGTTGGTGAAAAATTATAATGTATACTATTGGTAATGTCAAAGCATTGTATGCACTGAGAAAGCAACTTTTTTGCCTGATGAGCAGAGGCATGAAACAAGTTTTAAACAACTCAGATTCATGTGGAGTATTAATATAAGATGTTTCCATTAGGTTTCCACTCAGTACTTTGGCGTAAAATTGGTGTGTATTCTATTGGTAATGTCAGAGGATTGTATGCACTGAGAAAACAACTTTTTTGCCCTGATGAGACGAGGCATAAAACAAGTTTTAATCAACTCAGAATCATGTGGAAAGTTAATTTAAGATGTTTCCATTAGGTTTCCACTCAGTACTTTGGTGGAAAACTGAAATGTATACTATATGTATTGTCAAAGCATTGTATGCCCTGAGAAAACAACTTTTTTGTCTTGCTCAGCAGAGGCATGAAACAAGTTTTAATCAACTCAGAATCATGTGGGAAGTTAACTTAAGATGTTTCCATTCGGTTTGCACACAGTACTTTGTTGTAAAATTGAAATGTATACTGTTGGTAATGTCAAAGCATTGTATGCACTGAGAAAGCAACTTTTTTGTCCTGATGAGCAGAGGCATGAAACAAGTTTTAAACAACTCAGATTCATGTGGAGTGTTAATATAAGATGTTTCCATTAGGTTGCCACTCAGTACTTTGGCGTAAAATTGGTATGTATACTATTGGTAATGTCAGAGCACTGTATGCACTGAGAAAACAACTTTTTTGCCCTGATGAGCAGAGGCATGAAACAAGTTTTAATCAACTCAGAATCATGTGGAAAGTTAATTTTAGATGTTTCCATTAGGTTTCCACTCAGTACATTGGTGGAAAACTGAAATGTATACTATATGTATTGTCAAAGCATTGTATGCCCTGAGAAAACAACTTTTTTGTCTTGCTCAGCAGAGGCATGAAACAAGTTTTAATCAACTCAGAATCATGTGGGAAGTTAACTTAAGATGTTTCCATTCGGTTTGCACACAGTACTTCGTTGTAAAATTGAAATGTATACTGTCTGTATTGTCAAAGAATTGTATGCACAGATAAAACAACTTTTTTGTCTTGCTGAGCAGAGGCATGAAACAAATTTTAAACAACTCAGAATAATGTGGGAACTTAACTTAAGATGTTTCCATTCGGTTTGCACACAGTACTTTGGTGTAAAATTGAAATGTATACTATTGGTACTGTCAAAGCATTCTAAGCACTGAGAAAACAACTTTTTTGCCCTGATGAGCAGAGGCATGAAACAAGTTTTAAACAACTCAGATTCATGTGGAGTGTTAATATAACATGTTTCCACTCAGTACTTTGGTGGAAAACTGAAATGTATACTATATGAATTGCCAAAGCATTGTATGCACTAAGAAAATAACTATTTTGTCTGGCTCAGCAGAGGCATGATACAAGTTTTCAACAACTCAGAATCATGTGGAAAGATAATTTAAGATGTTTCCATTAGGTTAACACTCAGTACTTTGGTGTAAAATTGAAATGTCTACTATTGGTAATGTCAAAGCTTTGAATACACTGAGAAAACAACTTTTTTGCCTTGATGAGCAGGGGCATGAAGCAAGTTTTCAACAACTCAGACTCATGTGGGAGTTAACTTATGATTTTTCCATTAGTTTTGCACTCAGTACGTTGGTGTAAAATTAAAATGTATACTATTGGTAATGTCAAAGCATTGTATGCACTGAGAAAGCAACTTTTTTGTCCTGATGAGCAGAGGCATGAAACAAGTTTTCAACAGCTCAGAATCATGTGGAAAGTTACTTTAAGAAGTTTCCATTAGGTTTCCACTCAGCACTTCGGTGTAAAATTGATATGTATACTATTGGTAATGTCAAAGCATTCTAAGCACTGAGAAAGCAACTTTTTTGTCCTGAGGAGCAGAGGCATGAACAAGTTTTAAATATCTGAGAATCATCTAGAAAGTTAATTTAAGATGTTTCCACTAGGTTTCCACTCAGAGTTTGGTGTAAAATTGAAATGTATAGTATATGCAATGACAAAGCATTGTATGCACTGAGAAAACAACTTTTTTGTCTTGCTCAGCAGAGGCATGAAACAAGTTTTCAACAACTCAGAATCATCTTGAAAGTTAATTTAAGATGTTTCCACTAGGTTTCCACTCAGTACTTTGGTGTAAAATTGAAATGTATACTATATGCAATGACAAAGCATTGTATGCACTGAGAAAACAACCTTTTTGTCTTGCTCAGCAGAGGCATGTAACAAGCTTTAAACAACTCAGACTCATGTGGGAGTTAACTTATGATTTTTCCATTAGGTTTTCACTCAGTACGTTGGTGAAAAATTATAATGTATACTATTGGTAATGTCAAAGCATTGTATGCACTGAGAAAGCAACTTTTTTTCCTGATGAGCAGAGGCATGAAACAAGTTTTAAACAACTCAGATTCATGTGGAGTGTTAATATAAGATGTTTCCATTAGGTTGCCACTCAGTACTTTGGCGTAAAATTGGTATGTATACTATTGGTAATGTCAGAGGATTGTATGCACTGAGAAAACAACTTTTTTGCCCTGATGAGCAGAGGCATGAAACAAGTTTTAATCAACTCAGAATCATGTGGAAATTTAATTTTAGATGTTTCCATTAGGTTTCCACTCAGTACATTGGTGGAAAACTGAAATGTATACTATATGTATTGTCAAAGCATTGTATGCCCTGAGAAAACAACTTTTTTGTCTTGCTCAGCAGAGGCATGAAACAAGTTTTAATCAACTCAGAATCATGTGGGAAGTTAACTTAAGATGTTTCCATTCGGTTTGCACACAGTACTTTGTTGTAAAATTGAAATGTATACTGTTGGTATTGTCAAAGAATTGTATGCACAGAGAAAACAACTTTTTTGTCTTGCTGAGCAGAGGCATGAAACAAATTTTAAACAACTCAGAATAATGTGGGAACTTAACTTAAGATGTTTCCATTCGGTTTGCACACAGTACTTTGGTGTAAAATTGAAATGTATACTATTGGTACTGTCAAAGCATTCTAAGCACTGAGAAAACAACTTTTTTGCCCTGATGAGCAGAGGCATGAAACAAGTTTTAAACAACTCAGATTCATGTGGAGTGTTAATATAACATGTTTCCACTCAGTACTTTGGTGGAAAACTGAAATGTATACTATATGAATTGCCAAAGTATTGTATGCACTGAGAAAATAACTATTTTGTCTGGCTCAGCAGAGGCATGATACAAGTTTTCAACAACTCAGAATCATGTGGAAAGATAATTTAAGATGTTTCCATTAGGTTAACACTCAGTACTTTGGTGTAAAATTGAAATGTCTACTATTGGTAATGTCAAAGCTTTGAATACACTGAGAAAACAACTTTTTTGACTTGATGAGCAGGGGCATGAAACAAGTTTTCAACAACTCAGACTCATGTGGGAGTTAACTTATGATGTTTCCATTAGTTTTGCACTCAGTACGTTGGTGTAAAATTAAAATGTATACTATTGGTAATGTCAAAGCATTGTATGCACTGAGAAAGCAACTTTTTTGTCCTGATGAGCAGAGGCATGAAACAAGTTTTCAACAGCTCAGAATCATGTGGAAAGTTAACTTTAAGAAGTTTCCATTAGGTTTCCACTCAGCACTTCGGTGTAAATTTGAAATGTATACTATTGGTAATGTCAAAGCATTCTAAGCACTGAGAAAGCAACTTTTTTGTCCTGAGGAGCAGAGGCATGAAACAAGTTTTAAATCTCTGAGAATCATCTAGAAAGTTAAATTAAGATGTTTCCACTAGGTTTCCACTCAGTACTTTGGTGTAAAATTGAAATGTATAGTATATGCAATGACAAAGCATTGTATGCACTGAGAAAACAACTTTTTTGTCTTGCTCAGCAGAGGCATGTAACAAGTTTTCAACAACTCAGAGTCATCTAGAAAGATAACTTAAGAAGTTTCCACTAGGTTTCCACTCAGTACTTTGGTGTAAAATTGAAATGTATACTATATGCAATGACAAAGCATTGTATGCACTGAGAAAACAACCTTTTTGTCTTGCTCAGCAGAGGCATGTAACAAGCTTTAAACAACTCAGACTCATGTGGGAGTTAACTTATGATTTTTCCATTAGGTTTTCACTCAGTACGTTGGTGAAAAATTATAATGTATACTATTGGTAATGTCAAAGCATTGTATGCACTGAGAAAGCAACTTTTTTTCCTGATGAGCAGAGGCATGAAACAAGTTTTAAACAACTCAGATTCATGTGGAGTATTAATATAAGATGTTTCCATTAGGTTTCCACTCAGTACTTTGGCGTAAAATTGGTGTGTATACTATTGGTAATGTCAGAGGATTGTATGCACTGAGAAAACAACTTTTTTGCCCTGATGAGAAGAGGCATGAAACAAGTTTTAATCAACTCAGAATCATGTGGAAAGTTAATTTAAGATGTTTCCATTAGGTTTCCACTCAGTACTTTAGTGGAAAACTGAAATGTGTACTATATGTATTGTCAAAGCACTGTATGCCCTGAGAAAACAACTTTTTGTTTTGCTCAGCAGAGGCATGAAACAAGTTTTAATCAACTCAGAATCATGTGGGAAGTTAACTTAAGATGTTTCCATTCGGTTTGCACACAGTACTTCGTTGTAAAATTGAAATGTATACTGTCTGTATTGTCAAAGAATTGTATGCACAGATAAAACAACTTTTTTGTCTTGCTGAGCAGAGGCATGAAACAAATTTTAAACAACTCAGAATAATGTGGGAACTTAACTTAAGATGTTTCCATTCGGTTTGCACACAGTACTTTGGTGTAAAATTGAAATGTATACTATTGGTACTGTCAAAGCATTCTAAGCACTGAGAAAACAACTTTTTTGCCCTGATGAGCAGAGGCATGAAACAAGTTTTAAACAACTCAGATTCATGTGGAGTGTTAATATAACATGTTTCCACTCAGTACTTTGGTGGAAAACTGAAATGTATACTATATGAATTGCCAAAGCATTGTATGCACTGAGAAAATAACTATTTTGTCTGGCTCAGCAGAGGCATGTAACAAGTTTTAAACATCTCAGAATCATGTGAAAAGTTAACTTAAGATGTTTCCATTCGGTTAACACTCAGTACTTTGGTGTAAAATTGAAATGTCTACTATTGGTAATGTCAAAGCTTTGAATACACTGAGAAAACAACTTTTTTGCCTTGATGAGCAGGGGCATGAAGCAAGTTTTCAACAACTCAGACTCATGTGGGAGTTAACTTATGATTTTTCCATTAGTTTTGCACTCAGTACGTTGGTGTAAAATTAAAATGTATACTATTGGTAATGTCAAAGCATTGTATGCACTGAGAAAGCAACTTTTTTGTCCTGATGAGCAGAGGCATGAAACAAGTTTTCAACAGCTCAGAATCTTGTGGAAAGTTACTTTAAGAAGTTTCCATTAGGTTTCCACTCAGCACTTCGGTGTAAATTTGAAATGTATACTATTAGTAATGTCAAAGCATTGTAAGCACTGTGAAAGCAACTTTTTTGTCCTGATGAGCAGAGGCATGAAACAAGTTTTAAATCTCTGAGAATCATCTAGAAAGTTAATTTAAGATGTTTCCACTAGGTTTCCACTCAGTACTTCGGTGTAAAATTGAAATGTATAGTATATGCAATGACAAAGCATTGTATGCACTGAGAAAACAACTTTTTTGTCTTGCTCAGCAGAGGCATGTAACAAGTTTTCAACAACTCAGAGTCATCTAGAAAGATAACTTAAGACGTTTCCACGAGGTTTCCACTCAGTACTTTGGTGTAAAATTGAAATGTATACTATATGCAATGACAAAGCATTGTATGCACTGAGAAAACAACCTTTTTGTCTTGCTCAGCAGAGGCATGTAACAAGCTTTAAACAACTCAGACTCATGTGGGAGTTAACTTATGATTTTTCCATTAGGTTTTCACTCAGTACGTTGGTGAAAAATTATAATGTATACTTTTGGTAATGTCAAAGCATTGTATGCACTGAGAAAGCAACTTTTTTGTCCTGATGAGCAGAGGCATGAAACAAGTTTTAAACAACTCAGATTCATGTGGAGTAGTTAATATAAGATGTTTCCATTAGGTTTCCACTCAGTACTTTGGTGGAAAACTGAAATGTATACTATATGTATTGTCAAAGCATTGTATGCACTGAGAAAACAACTTTTTTGTCTTGCTCAGCAGAGGCATGAAACAAGTTTTAATCAACTCAGAATCATGTGGGAAGTTAACTTAAGATGTTTCCATTCGGTTTGCACACAGTACTTTGTTGTAAAATTGAAATGTATACTGTTGGTAATGTCAAAGCATTGTATGCACTGAGAAAGCAACTTTTTTGTCCTGATGAGCAGAGGCATGAAACAAGTTTTAAACAACTCAGATTCATGTGGAGTGTTAATATAAGATGTTTCCATTAGGTTGCCACTCAGTACTTTGGCGTAAAATTGGTATGTATACTATTGGTAATGTCAGAGCACTGTATGCACTGAGAAAACAACTTTTTTGCCCTGATGAGCAGAGGCATGAAACAAGTTTTAATCAACTCAGAATCATGTGGAAAGTTAATTTTAGATGTTTCCATTAGGTTTCCACTCAGTACATTGGTGGAAAACTGAAATGTATACTATATGTATTGTCAAAGCATTGTATGCACTGAGAAAACAACTTTTTTGTCTTGCTCAGCAGAGGCATGAAACAAGTTTTAATCAACTCAGAATCATGTGGGAAGTTAACTTAAGATGTTTCCATTCTGTTTGCACACAGTACTTCGTTGTAAAATTGAAATGTATACTGTCTGTATTGTCAAAGAATTGTATGCACAGATAAAACAACTTTTTTGTCTTGCTGAGCAGAGGCATGAAACAAATTTTAAACAACTCAGAATCATGTGGAAAGTTACCTTAAGATGCTTCCATTAGGTTTGCACACAGTACTTTGTTGTAAAATTGAAATGTATACTATTTGTATTGTCAAAGCATTGTATGCACTGATAAAACAACTTCTTTGTCTTCATGAGCAGAGGCATGAAACAAGTTTAAAACACTTCAGATTCATGTGGAGTGTTAATATAACATGTTTCCACTCAGTACTTTGGTGGAAAACTGAAATGTATACTATATGAATTGCCAAAGCATTGTATGCACTGAGAAAATAACTATTTTGTCTGGCTCAGCAGAGGCATGATACAAGTTTTCAACAACTCAGAATCATGTGGAAAGATAATTTAAGATGTTTCCATTAGGTTAACACTCAGTACTTTGGTGTAAAATTGAAATGTCTACTATTGGTAATGTCAAAGCTTTGAATACACTGAGAAAACAACTTTTTTGCCTTGATGAGCAGGGGCATGAAGCAAGTTTTCAACAACTCAGACTCATGTGGGAGTTAACTTATGATTTTTCCATTAGTTTTGCACTCAGTACGTTGGTGTAAAATTAAAATGTATACTATTGGTAATGTCAAAGCATTGTATGCACTGAGAAAGCAACTTTTTTGTCCTGATGAGCAGAGGCATGAAACAAGTTTTCAACAGCTCAGAATCATGTGGAAAGTTACTTTAAGAAGTTTCCATTAGGTTTCCACTCAGCACTTCGGTGTAAATTTGAAATGTATACAATTGGTAATGTCAAAGCATTCTAAGCACTGAGAAAGCAACTTTTTTGTCCTGAGGAGCAGAGGCATGAAACAAGTTTTAAATCTCTGAGAATCATCTAGAAAGTTAATTTAAGATGTTTCCACTAGGTTTCCACTCAGTACTTTGGTGTAAAATTGAAATGTATAGTATATGCAATGACAAAGCATTGTATGCACTGAGAAAACAACTTTTTTGTCTTGCTCAGCAGAGGCATGTAACAAGTTTTCAACAACTCAGAGTCATCGAGAAAGATAACTTAAGATGTTTCCACTAGGTTTCCACTCAGTACGTTGGTGAAAAATTATAATGTATACTATTAGTATTGTCAAAGCATTGTATGCACTGAGAAAACAACTTTTTTGTCTTACACTGCAGTGGCATGAAACAACTTTTAAACAACTCAGATTCATGTGGAGTATTAATATAAGATGTTTCCATTAGGTTTCCACTCAGTACTTTGGCGTAAAATTGGTATGTATTCTATTGGTAATGTCAGAGGATTGTATGCACTGAGAAAACAACTTTTTTGCCCTGATGAGAAGAGGCATGAAACAAGTTTTAATCAACTCAGAATCATGTGGAAAGTTAATTTTAGATGTTTCCACCAGGTTTCCATTCAGAGTTTGGTGTAAAATTGAAATATATACTACTTGTATTGTCAAAGCATTGTATGCACTGAGAAAACAACTTTTTTGTCTTACACTGCAGAGGCATGAAACAACTTTCAGACATCTCAGAATCATGTGGGAAGTTAACCTAAGGTGTTTCCATTAGGTTTGCAGTAAGTACTTTGGTGTAAAATTGAAATGTATACTACTTGTATTGTCAAAGCATTGTATGCACTGAAAAAACAACTTTTTTGTCTTACACTGCAGTGGCATGTAACAACTTTCAGACATCTCAGAAGCATGTGGGAAGTTAACCTAAGATGTTTCCATTAGGTTTGCAGTAAGTACTTTGGGGTAAAATTGAAATGTATACTACTTGTATTGTCAAAGCATTGTATGCACTGAGAAAACAACTTTTTTGTCTTACACTGCAGAGGCATGAAACAACTTTCAGACATCTCAGAATCATGTGGGAAGTTAACCTAAGGTGTTTCCATTAGGTTTGCAGTAAGTACTTTGTTGTAAAATTGAAATGTATACTACTTGTATTGTCAAAGCATTGTATGCACTGAGAAAACAACTTTTTTGTCTTACACTGCAGAGGCATGAAACAACTTTCAGACATCTCAGAATCATGTGGGAAGTTAACCTAAGGTGTTTCCATTAGGTTTGCAGTAAGTACTTTGGTGTAAAATTGAAATGTATACTACTTGTATTGTCAAAGCATTGTATGCACTGAGAAAACAACTTTTTTGTCTTACACTGCAGAGGCATGAAACAACTTTCAATCAACTCAGAATCATGTGGAAAGTTAATTTTAGATGTTTCCATTAGGTTTCCACTCAGTACATTGGTGGAAAACTGAAATGTATACTACTTGTATTGTCAAAGCATTGTATGCACTGAGAAAACAACTTTTTTGTCTTACACTGCAGAGGCATGAAACAACTTTCAGACATCTCAGAATCATGTGGGAAGTTAACCTAAGATGTTTCCACTAAGTTTGCTGTAAATACTTTGCGGTAAACTTGAAATGTATACAACTTGTATTGTCAAAGCATTGTATGCACTGAGAAAACCACTTTTTTGTTTTGCACTGCAGAGGCATGAAACAACTTTCAGACATCTCAGAATCATGTGGGAAGTTAACCTAAGGTGTTTCCATTAGGTTTGCAGTAAGTACTTTGGTGTAAAATTGAAATGTATACTATTTGTATTGTCAAAGATTTGTATGCACTGAGAAAACAACTTTTTTGTCTTGATGAGCAGAGGCATGAAACAACTTTCAGACATCTCAGAATCATGTGGGAAGTTAACCTAAGGTGTTTCCATTAGGTTTGCAGTAAGTACTTTGCTGTGAAATTGAAATGTATACTACTTGTATTGTCAAAGCATTGTATGCACCGAGAAAACAACTTTTTTGTCTTACACTGCAGAGGCATGAAACAACTTTCAGACATCTCAGAATCATGTGGGAAGTTAACCTAAGGTGTTTCCATTAGGTTTGCAGTAAGTACTTTGGTGTAAAATTGAAATGTATACTACTTGTATTGTCAAAGCATTGTATGCACTGAGAAAACAACTTTTTTGTCTTACACTGCAGTGGCATGAAACAACTTTCAGACATCTCAGAATCATGTGGGAAGTTAACCTAAGGTGTTTCCATTAGTTTTGCAGTAAGTACTTTGGTGTAAAATTGAAATGTATACTACTTGCATTGTCAAAGCATTGCATGCACTGAGAAAACAACTTTTTTGTCTTACACTGCATTGGCATGAAACAGCTTTCAGACATCTCAGAATCATGTGGGAAGTTAACCTAAGGTGTTTCCATTAGGTTTGCAGTAAGTACTTTGGTGTAAAATTGAAATGTATACTATTGGTATTGTCAAAGCATTCTAAGCACTGAGAAAGCAACTTTTTTGTCCTGAGGATGCAGAGGCATGAAACAAGTTTCAGACATCTCTGAGAATCATCTAGAAAGTTAATTTAAGATGTTTCCATTAGGTTTCCACTCAGTACTTTGGTGTAAAATTGAAATGTATACTACTTGTATTGTCAAAGCATTGTATGCACTGAGAAAACAACTTTTTTGTCTTACACTGCAGAGGCATGAAACAACTTTCAGACATCTCAGAATCATGTGGGAAGTTAACCTAAGGTGTTTCCATTAGGTTTGCAGTAAGTACTTTGGTGTAAAATTGAAATGTATACTACTTGTATTGTCAAAGCATTGTATGCACTGAGAAAATAACTTTTTTGTCTTGAAGAACAGAGGCATGAAACAACTTTCAGACATCTCAGAATCATGTGGGAAGTTAACCTAAGGTGTTTCCATTAGGTTTGCAGTAAGTACTTTAGTGTAAAATTGAAATGTATCACTACTTGTATTGTCAAAGCATTGTATGCACTGAGAAGACAACTTTTTTGTCTTACACTGCACAGGCATGAAACAACTTTCAGACATCTCAGAATCATGTGGGAAGTTAACCTAATGTGTTTCCATTAGGTTTTCAGTAAGTACTTTGCTGTAAAATTGAAATGTATACTACTTGTATTGTCAAAGCATTGTATGCACTGAGAAATCAACTTTTTTGTCTTACACTGCAGTGCCATGAAACAACTTTCAGACATCTCAGAATCATGTGGGAAGTTAACCTAAGGTGTTTCCATTTGATTTGCAGTAAGTACTATGGAGTAAAATTGAAATGTATACTATTTGTATTGTCCAACCTTTGTTATCACTGAGATAACAACTTTTTTGTCTTGATGAGCAGAGGCATGAAACAACTTTCAGACATCTCAGAATCATGTGGGAAGTTAACCTAAGGTGTTTCCATTAGGTTTGCAGTAAGTACTTTGGTGTAAAATTGAAATGTATACTCTTTGTATTGTCAAAGCATTGTATGCACTGAGAAAACAACTTTTTTGTCTTACACTGCAGAGGCATGAAACAACTTTCAGACATCTCAGAATCATGTGGGAAGTTAACCTAAGGTGTTTCCATTAGGTTTGCAGTAAGTACTTTGGTGTAAAATTGAAATGTATACTACTTGTATTGTCAAAGCATTGTATGCACTGAGAAAACAACTTTTTTGTCTTACACTGCAGTGGCATGAAACAACTTTCAGACATCTCAGAATCATGTGGGAAGTTAACTTAAGGTGTTTCCATTAAGTTTGCAGTAAATACTTTGGGTAAAATTGAAATGTATACTAATTGTATTGTCAAAGCATTCTATGCACTGAGAAAACAACTTTTTTGTCTTACACTGCACAGGCATGAAACAACTTTCAGACATCTCAGAATCATGTGGGAAGTTAACCTAAGATGTTTCCATTAGGTTTGCAGTAAGTACTTTGGTGTAAAATTGAAATGTATACTACTTGTATTGTCAAAGCATTGTATGCACTGAGAAAACAACTTTTTTGTCTTACACTGCAGTGGCATGAAACAACTTTCAGACATCTCAGAATCATGTGGGAAGTTAACCTAAGGTGTTTCCATTAGGTTTGCAGTAAGTACTTTGCTGTAAAATTGAAATGTATACTATTTGTATTGTCAAAGCATTGTATGCACTGAGAAAACAACTTTTTTGTCTTACACTGCAGTGGCATGAAACAACTTTCAGACATCTCAGAATCATGTGGGAAGTTAACCTAAGGTGTTTCCATTAGGTTTGCAGTAAGTACTTTGGTGTAAAATTGAAATGTATACTACTTGTATTGTCAAAGCATTGTATGCACTGAGAAAACAACTTTTTTGTCTTACACTGCAGTGGCATGAAACAACTTTCAGACATCTCAGAATCATGTGGAAGTTAACCTAAGGTGTTTCCATTAGGTTTGCAGTAAGTACTTTGTGTAAAATTGAAATGTATACTATTTGTATTGTCAAAGCATTGTATGCACTGAGAAATGAACTTTTTTGTCTTACACTGCAGTGGCATGAAACAACTTTCAGACATCTCAGAATCATGTGGGAAGTTAACCTAAGGTGTTTCCATTAGGTTTGCAGTAAGTACTTTAGTGTAAAATTGAAATGTTCACTACTTGTATTGTCAAAGCATTGTATGCACTGAGAAAACAACTTTTTTGTCTTACACTGCACAGGCATGAAACAACTTTCAGACATCTCAGAATCATGTGGGAAGTTAACCTAAGGTGTTTCCATTAGGTTTGCAGTTCGTCCTTTGATGTAAAATTGAAATGTATACTACTTGTATTGTCAAAGCATCGTATGCCCTGAGAAAACAACATTTTTGTCTTACACTGCAGTGGCATGAAACAACTTTCAGACATCTCAGAATCATGTGGGAAGTTAACCTAAGGTGTTTCCATTAGGTTTGCAGTAAGTACTTTGGTGTAAAATTGAAATGTATACTACTTGTATTGTCAAAGCATTGTATGCACTGAGAAAACAACTTTTTTGTCTTACACTGCAGAGGCATGAAACAACTTTCAGACATCTCAGAATCATGTGGGAAGTTAACCTAAGGTGTTTCCATTAGGTTTGCAGTAAGTACCTTTTCTGTAAAATTGAAATGTATACTACTTGTATTGTCAAAGCATTGTATGCACTGAGAAATCAACTTTTTTGTCTTACACTGCAGTGGCATGAAACAACTTTCAGACATCTCAGAATCATGTGGGAAGTTAACCTAAGGTGTTTCCATTAGGTTTGCAGTAAGTACTTTAGTGTAAAATTGAAATGTATACTACTTGTATTGTCAAAGCATTGTATGCACTGAGAAAACAACATTTTTGTCATGCTGAGCAGAGGCATGAAACAACTTTCAGACATCTCAGAATCATGTGGGAAGTTAACCTAAGGTGTTTCCATTAGGTTTGCAGTAAGTACTTTGCTGTAAAATTGAAATGTATACTACTTGTATTGTCAAAGCATTGTATGCACTGAGAAAACAACTTTTTTTGTCTTACACTGCAGTGGCATGAAACAACTTTCAGACATCTCAGAATCATGTGGGAAGTTAACCTAAGGTGTTTCCATTAGGTTTGCAGTAAGTACTTTGGTGTAAAATTGAAATGTATACTACTTGTATTGTCAAAGCATTGTATGCACTGAGAAAATCAACTTTTTTGTCTTACACTGCAGTGGCATGAAACAACTTTCAGACATCTCAGAATCATGTGGGAAGTTAACCTAAGGTGTTTCCATTAGGTTTGCATTAAGTACTTTGCTGTAAAATTGAAATGTATACTACTTGTATTGTCAAAGCATTGTATGCACTGAGAAAACAACTTTTTTGTCTTACACTGCACAGGCATGAAACAACTTTCAGACATCTCAGAATCATGTGGGAAGTTAACCTAAGGTGTTTCCATTGGGTTTGCAGTAAAGTACTTTAGTGTAAAATTGAAATGTATACTACTTGTATTGTCAAAGCATTGTATGCACTGAGAAAACAACTTTTTTGTCTTACACTGCAGGCATGAAACAACTTTCAGACATCTCAGAATCATGTGGGAAGTTAACCTAAGGTGTTTCCATTAGGTTTGCAGTAAGTACTTTGGTGTAAAATTGAAATGTATACTACTTGTATTGTCAAAGCATTGTATGCACTGAGAAAACAACTTTTTTGTCTTACACTGCACAGGCATGAAACAACTTTCAGACATCTCAGAATCATGTGGGAAGTTAACCTAAGGTGTTTCCATTAGGTTTGCAGTAAGTACTTTGGTGTAAAATTGAAATGTTCACTACTTGTATTGTCAAAGCATTGTATGCACTGAGAAATCAACTTTTTTGTCTTACACTGCAGTGGCATGAAACAACTTTCAGACATCTCAGAATCATGTGGGAAGTTAACCTAAGGTGTTTCCATTAGGTTTGCAGTAAGAACTTTGCTGTAAATTTGAAATGTATACATCTTGTATTGTCAAAGCATTGTATGCACTGAGAAAACAACTTTTTTGTCTTACACTGCAGTGGCATGAAACAACTTTCAGACATCTCAGAATCATGTGGGAAGTTAACCTAAGGTGTTTCCATTAGGTTTGCAGTAGTACTTTGGTGTAAAATTGAAATGTATACTACTTGTATTGTCAAAGCATTGTATGCACTGAGAAATCAACTTTTTTGTCTTACACTGCAGTGGCATGTAAAAACTTTCAGACATCTCAGAATCATGTGGGAAGTTAACCTAAGGTGTTTCCATTAGGTTTGCAGTAAGTACTTTGCTGTAAAATTGAAATGTATACAACTTGTATTGTCAAAGCATTGTATGCACTGAGAAAACAACTTTTTTGTCTAGCACTGCAGAGGCATGAAACAACTTTCAGACATCTCAGAATCATGTGGGAAGTTAACCTAAGGTGTTTCCATTAGGTTTGCAGTAAGTACTTTGCTATAAAATTGAAATGTATACTATTTGTCTTGTTAAAGCATTGTATGCACTGAGAAAACAACTTTTTTGTCTTACACTGCAGTGGCATGAAACAACTTTCAGACATCTCAGAATCATGTGGGAAGTTAACCTAAGGTGTTTCCATTAGGTTTGCAGTAAGTACTTTGCTGTAAAATTGAAATGTATACCACTTGTATTGTCAAAGCATTGTATGCACTGAGAAAACAACTTTTTTGTCTTACACTGCAGTGGCATGAAACAACTTTCAGACATCTCAGAATCATGTGGGAAGTTAACCTAAGGTGTTTCCATTAGGTTTGCAGTAAATACTTTGCTGTAAAATTGAAATGTATACTACTTGTATTGTCAAAGCATTGTATGCACTGAGAAAACAACTTTTTTGTCTTACACTGCAGTGGCATGAAACAACTTTCAGACATCTCAGAATCATGTGGGAAGTTAACCTAAGGTGTTTCCATTAGGTTTGCAGTAAGTACTTTGCTGTGAAATTGAAATGTATACTACTTGTATTGTCAAAGCATTGTATGCACTGAGAAAACAACTTTTTTGTCTTACACTGCAGTGGCATGAAACAACTTTCAGACATCTCAGAATCATGTGGGAAGTTAACCTAAGGTGTTTCCATTAGGTTTGCAGTAAGTCCTTTACTGTAAAATTGAAATGTATACTACTTGTATTGTCAAAGCATTGTATGCACTGAGAAATCAACTTTTTTGTCTTACACTGCAGTGGCATGAAACAACTTTCAGACATCTCAGAATCATGTGGGAAGTTAACCTAAGGTGTTTCCATTAGGTTTGCTGTAAGTAGTTTGCTGTAAAATTTGAAATGTATACTGCTTGTATTGTCAAAGCATTGTATGCACTGAGAAAACAACTTTTTTGTCTTACACTGCAGTGGCATGAAACAACTTTCAGACATCTCAGAATCATGTGGGAAGTTAACCTAAGGTGTTTCCATTGGTTTGCAGTAAGTACTTTAGTGTAAAATTGAAATGTATACTACTTGTATTGTCAAAGCATTGTATGCACTGAGAAAACAACTTTTTTGTCTTACACTGCAGTGGCATGAAACAACTTTCAGACATCTCAGAATCATGTGGGAAGTTAACCTAAGGTGTTTCCATTAGTTTGCAGTAAGTACTTTGCTGTAAAATTGAAATGTATACTACTTGTATTGTCAAAGCATTGTATGCACTGAGAAAACAACTTTTTTGTCTTACACTGCAGTGGCATGAAACAACTTTCAGACATCTCAGAATCATGTGGGAAGTTAACCTAAGGTGTTTCCATTAGGTTTGCAGTAAGTACTTTGGTGTAAAATTGAAATGTATACTACTTGTATTGTCAAAGCATTGTATGCAATGAGTAATCAACTTTTTTGTCTTACACTGCAGTGGCATGAAACAACTTTCAGACATCTCAGAATCATGTGGGAAGTTAACCTAAGGTGTTTCCATTAGCTTTGCAGTAAGTACTTTGCTGTGAAATTGAAATGTATACTACTTGTATTGTCAAAGCATTGTATGCACTGAGAAATCAACTTTTTTGTCTTACACTGCAGTGGCATGAAACAACTTTCAGACATCTCAGAATCATGTGGGAAGTTAACCTAAGGTGTTTCCATTAGGTTTGCAGTAAGTCCTTTAGTGTAAAATTGAAATGTTCACTACTTGTATTGTCAAAGCATTGTATGCACTGAGAAAACAACTTTTTTGTCTTACACTGCACAGGCATGAAACAACTTTCAGACATCTCAGAATCATGTGGGAAGTTAACCTAAGGTGTTTCCATTAGGTTTGCAGTAAATCCTTTAGTGTAAAATTGAAATGTTCACTACTTGTATTGTCAAAGCATTGTATGCACTGAGAAAACAACATTTTTGTCTTACACTGCGGTGGCATGAAACAACTTTCAGACATCTCAGAATCATGTGGGAAGTTAACCTAACGTGCTTCCATTAGCTTTTCAGTAAGTACTTTGCTGTGAAATTGAAATGTATACTACTTGTATTGTCAAAGCATTGTATGCACTGAGAAATCAACATTTTTGTCTTACACTGCAGTGCCATGAAACAACTTTCAGACATCTCAGAATCATGTGGGAAGTTAACCTAAGGTGTTTCCATTGGGTTTGCAGTAAATCCTTTACTGTAAAATTGAAATGTTCACTACTTGTATTGTCAAAGCATTGTATGCACTGAGAAATCAACTTTTTTGTCTTACACTGCAGTGGCATGAAACAACTTTCAGACATCTCAGAATCATGTGGGAAGTTAACCTAAGGTGTTTCCATTAGCTTTGCAGTAAGTACTTTGCTGTGAAATTGAAATGTATACTACTTGTATTGTCAAAGCATTGTATGCACTGAGAAAACAACTTTTTTGTCTTACACTGCAGAGGCATGAAACAACTTTCAGACATCTCAGAATCATGTGGGAAGTTAACCTAAGGTGTTTCCATTAGTTTTGCAGTAAGTACTTTGCTGTGAAATTGAAATGTATACTACTTGTATTGTCAAAGCATTGTATGCACTGAGAAAATCAACTTTTTTGTCTTACACTGCAGTGGCATGAAACAACTTTCAGACATCTCAGAATCATGTGGGAAGTTAACCTAAGGTGTTTCCATTAGGTTTGCAGTAAGTCCTTTAGTGTAAAATTGAAATGTTCACTACTTGTATTGTCAAAGCATTGTATGCACTGAGAAAACAACTTTTTTGTCTTACACTGCAGTGGCATGAAACAACTTTCAGACATCTCAGAATCATGTGGGAAGTTAACCTAAGGTGTTTCCATTAGGTTTGCAGTAAGTACTTTGCTGTGAAATTGAAATGTATACTACTTGTATTGTCAAAGCATTGTATGCACTGAGAAATCAACATTTTTGTCTTACACTGCAGTGGCATGAAACAACTTTCAGACATCTCAGAATCATGTGGGAAGTTAACCTAAGGTGTTTCCATTAGGTTTGCAGTAAGTACTTTGGTGTAAAATTGAAATGTATACTACTTGTATTGTCAAAGCATTGTATGCACTGAGAAAACAACATTTTTGTCTTACACTGCAGTGGCATGAAACAACTTTCAGACATCTCAGAATCATGTGGGAAGTTAACCTAAGGTGTTTCCATTGGGTTTGCAGTAAATCCTTTACTGTAAAATTGAAATGTTCACTACTTGTATTGTCAAAGCATTGTATGCACTGAGAAAATCAACTTTTTTGTCTTACACTGCAGTGGCATGAAACAACTTTCAGACATCTCAGAATCATGTGGGAAGTTAACCTAAGGTGTTTCCATTAGCTTTGCAGTAAGTACTTTGCTGTGAAATTGAAATGTATACTACTTGTATTGTCAAAGCATTGTATGCACTGAGAAAACAACTTTTTTGTCTTACACGGCACAGGCATGAAACAACTTTCAGACATCTCAAGATCATGTGGGAAGTTAAACTAAGGTGTTTCCATTGGGTTTGCAGTAAATCCTTTAGTGTAAAATTGAAATGTTCACTACTTGTATTGTCAAAGCATTGTATGCACTGAGAAAACAACTTTTTTGTCTTACACTGCACAGGCATGAAACAACTTTCAGACATCTCAGAATCATGTGGGAAGTTAACCTAAGGTGTTTCCATTAGGTTTGAAGTAAATCCTTTAGTCTAAAATTGAAACGTTCACTACTTGTATTGTCAAATCATTGTATGCACTGAGAAAACAACATATTTGTCTTACACTGCACAGGCATGAAACAACTTTCAGACATCTCAGAATCATGTGGGAAGTTAACCTAAGGTGTTTCCATTAGCTTTGCAACAAGTACTTTGCTGTGAAATTGAAATGTATACTACTTGTATTGCCAAAGCATTGTATGCACTGAGAAATCAACATTTTTGTCTTACACTGCAGTGGCATGAAACAACTTTCAGACATCTCAGAATCATGTGGGAAGTGAACCTAAGGTGTTTCCATTGGGTTTGCAGTAAATCCTTTAGTGTAAAATTGAAATGTTCACTACTTGTATTGTCAAAGCATTGTATGCACTGAGAAAACAACTTTTTTGTCTTACACTGCAGAGGCATGAAACAACTTTCAGACATCTCAGAATCATGTGGGAAGTTAACCTAAGGTGTTTCCATTAGGTTTGCAGTAAGTACTTTGCTGTGAAATTGAAATGTATACTACTTGTATTGTCAAAGCATTGTATGCACTGAGAAATCAACATTTTTGTCTTACGCTGCAGTGGCATGAAACAACTTTCAGACATCTCAGAATCATGTGGGAAGTTAACCTAAGGTGTTTCCATTGGGTTTGCAGTAAATCCTTTACTGTAAAATTGAAATGTATACTATTTGTATTGTCAAAGCATTGAATGCACTGAGAAATGAACATTTTTGTCTTACACTGCAGTGGCATGAAACAACTTTCAGACATCTCAGAATCATGTGGGAAGTTAACCTAAGGTGTTTCCATTAGCTTTGCAGTAAGTACTTTGCTGTGAAATTGAAATGTATACTACTTGTATTGTCAAAGCATTGTATGCACTGAGAAAACAACTTTTTTGTCTTACACGGCACAGGCATGAAACAACTTTCAGACATCTCAAGATCATGTGGGAAGTTAACCTAAGGTGTTTCCATTGGGTTTGCAGTAAATCCTTTAGTATAAAATTCAAATGTTCACTACTTGTATTGTCAAAGCATTGTATGCACTGAGAAATCAACATTTTTGTCTTACACTGCAGTGGCATGAAACAACTTTCAGACATCTCAGAATCATGTGGGAAGTTAACCTAAGGTGTTTCCATTAGGTTTGAAGTAAATCCTTTAGTCTAAAATTGAAACGTTCACTACTTGTATTGTCAAATCATTGTATGCACTGAGAAAACAACATATTTGTCTTACACTGCACAGGCATGAAACAACTTTCAGACATCTCAGAATCATGTGGGAAGTTAACCTAAGGTGTTTCCATTAGCTTTGCAGTAAGTACTTTGCTGTGAAATTGAAATGTATACTACTTGTATTGTCGAAGTATTGAATGCACTGAGAAATCAACATTTTTGTCTTACACTGCAGTGCCATGAAACAACTTTCAGACATCTCAGAATCATGTAGGAAGTTAACCTAAGGTGTGATCATTGGGTTTGCAGTAAATCCTTTACTGTAAAATTGAAATGTTCACTACTTGTATTGTCAAAGCATTGAATGCACTGAGAAATCAACTTTTTTGTCTTACACTGCAGTGGCATGAAACAACTTTCAGACATCTCAGAATCATGTGGGAAGTTAACCTAAGGTGTTTCCATTAGCTTTGCAGTAAGTACTTTGCTGTGAAATTGAAATGTATACTACTTGTATTGTCAAAGCATTGTATGCACTGAGAAATCAACATTTTGTCTTACACTGCAGTGGCATGAAACAACTTTCAGACATCTCAGAATCATGTGGGAAGTTAACCTAAGGTGTTTCCATTGGGTTTGCAGTAAATCCTTTAGTGTAAAATTGAAATGTTCACTACTTGTATTGTCAAAGCATTGTATGCACTGAGAAAACAACTTTTTTGTCTTACACTGCACAGGCATGAAACAACTTTCAGACATCTCAGAATCATGTGGGAAGTTAACCTAAGGTGTTTCCATTAGGTTTGCAGTAAATCCTTTAGTCTAAAATTGAAACGTTCACTACTTGTATTGTCAAATCATTGTATGCACTGAGAAGACAACATATTTGTCTTACACTGCACAGGCATGAAACAACTTTCAGACATCTCAGAATCAAGTGGGAAGTTAACCTAATGTGTTTCCATTAGCTTTTCAGTAAGTACTTTGCTGTGAAATTGAAATGTATACTACTTGTATTGTCAAAGCATTGTATGCACTGAGAAATCAACATTTTTGTCTTACACTGCAGTGCCATGAAACAACTTTCAGACATCTCAGAATCATGTGGGAAGTTAACCTAAGGTGTTTCCATTGGGTTTGCAGTAAATCCTTTACTGTAAAATTGAAATGTTCACTACTTGTATTGTCAAAGCATTGGATGCACTGAGAAATCAACATTTTTGTCTTGCACTGCAGTGGCATGTAACAACTTTCAGACATCTCAGAATCATGTGGGAAGTTAACTTAAGCTGTTTCCATTAGGTTTGCAGTAAGTACTTTACAGTAAAATTGAAATGTATACTATTTGTATTGTCAAAGCATTGAATGCACTGAGAAATGAACATTTTTGTCTTACACTGCGGTGGCATGAAACAACTTTCAGACATCTCAGAATCATGTGGGAAGTTAACCTAACGTGCTTCCATTAGCTTTGCAGTAAGTACTTTGCTGTGAAATTGAAATGTATACTACTTGTATTGTCAAAGCATTGTATGCACTGAGAAATCAACATTTTTGTCTTACACTGCAGTGCCATGAAACAACTTTCAGACATCTCAGAATCATGTAGGAAGTTAACCTAAGGTGTTTCCATTGGGTTTGCAGTAAATCCTTTACTGTAAAATTGAAATGTTCACTACTTGTATTGTCAAAGCATTGTATGCACTGAGTAATCAACTTTTTTGTCTTACACTGCAGTGGCATGAAACAACTTTCAGACATCTCAGAATCATGTGGGAAGTTAACTTAAGGTGTTTCCATTAGCTTTGCATTAAGTACTTTGCTGTGAAATTGAAATGTATACTACTTGTATTGTCAAAGCATTGTATGCACTGAGAAAACAACTTTTTTGTCCTACACTGCAGTGGCATGAAACAACTTTCAGACATCTCAGAATCATGTGGGAAGTTAACCTAAGGTGTTTCCATTAGGTTTGCAGTAAGTCCTTTGCTGTGAAATTGAGATGTATACTACTTGTATTGTCAAAGCATTGTATGCACCGAGAAAACAACTTTTTTGTCTTACACTGCACAGGCATGAAACAACTTTCAGACATCTCAGAATCATGTGGGAAGTTAACCTAAGGTGTTTCCATTAGCTTTGCAATAAGTACTTTGCTGTGAAATTGAAATGTATACTACTTGTATTGCCAAAGCATTGTATGCACTGAGAAATCAACATTTTTGTCTTACACTGCAGTGGCATGAAACAACTTTCAGACATCTCAGAATCATGTGGGAAGTTAACCTAAGGTGTTTCCATTGGGTTTTCAGTAAATCCTTTACTGTAAAATTGAAATGTTCACTACTTGTATTGTCAAAGCATTGTATGCACTGAGAAAACAACTTTTTTGTCTTACACTGCAGTGGCATGAAACAACTTTCAGACATCTCAGAATCATGTGGGAAGTTAACCTAAGGTGTTTCCATTAGGTTTGCAGTAAATCCTTTAGTGTAAAATTGAAATGTTCACTACTTGTATTGTCAAATCATTGTATGCACTGAGAAAACAACATATTTGTCTTACACTGCACAGGCATGAAACAACTTTCAGACATCTCAGAATCATGTGGGAAGTTAACCTAAGGTGTTTCCATTAGCTTTGCAGTAAGTACTTTGCTGTGAAATTGAAATGTATACTACTTGTATTGTCAAAGCATTGTATGCACTGAGAAATCAACATTTTTGTCTTACACTGCAGTGCCATGAAACAACTTTCAGACATCTCAGAATCATGTGGGAAGTTAACCTAAGGTGTTTCCATTGGGTTTGCAGTAAATCCTTTACTGTAAAATTGAAATGTTCACTACTTGTATTGTCAAAGCATTGTATGCACTGAGAAATCAACTTTTTTGTCTTACACTGCAGTGGCATGAAACAACTTTCAGACATCTCAGAATCATGTGGGAAGTTAACTTAAGGTGTTTCCATTAGCTTTGCATTAAGTACTTTGCTGTGAAATTGAAATGTATACTACTTGTATTGTCAAATCATTGTATGCACTGAGAAAACAACATATTTGTCTTACACTGCACAGGCATGAAACAACTTTCAGACATCTCAGAATCATGTGGGAAGTTAACCTAAGGTGTTTCCATTGGGTTTGCAGTAAATCCTTTACTGTAAAATTGAAATGTTCACTACTTGTATTGTCAAAGCATTGTATGCACTGAGAAAACAGCTTTTTTGTCTTACACTGCACAGGCATGAAACAACTTTCAGACATCTCAGAATCATGTGGGAAGTTAACCTAAGGTGTTTCCATTAGGTTTGAAGTAAATCCTTTAGTCTAAAATTGAAACGTTCACTACTTGTATTGTCAAATCATTGTATGCACTGAGAAAACAACATATTTGTCTTACACTGCACAGGCATGAAACAACTTTCAGACATCTCAGAATCATGTGGGAAGTTAACCTAAGGTGTTTCCATTAGCTTTGCAGTAAGTACTTTGCTGTGAAATTGAAATGTATACTACTTGTATTGTCAAAGCATTGTATGCACTGAGAAATCAACATTTTTGTCTTACACTGCAGTGCCATGAAACAACTTTCAGACATCTCAGAATCATGTGGGAAGTTAACCTAAGGTGTTTCCATTGGGTTTGCAGTAAATCCTTTACTGTAAAATTGAAATGTTCACTACTTGTATTGTCAAAGCATTGTATGCACTGAGTAATCAACTTTTTTGTCTTACACTGCAGTGGCATGAAACAACTTTCAGACATCTCAGAATCATGTGGGAAGTTAACCTAAGGTGTTTCCATTAGGTTTGCAGTAAGTACTTTAGTGTAAAATTGAAATGTATACTACTTGTATTGTCAAAGCATTGTATGCACTGAGAAATCAACATTTTTGTCTTACACTGCAGTGGCATGAAACAACTTTCAGACATCTCAGAATCATGTGGGAAGTTAACCTAACGTGCTTCCATTAGCTTTTCAGTAAGTACTTTGCTGTGAAATTGAAATGTATACTACTTGTATTGTCAAAGCATTGTATGCACTGAGAAATCAACATTTTTGTCTTACACTGCAGTGCCATGAAACAACTTTCAGACATCTCAGAATCATGTGGGAAGTTAACCTAAGGTGTTTCCATTGGGTTTGCAGTAAATCCTTTACTGTAAAATTGAAATGTTCACTACTTGTATTGTCAAAGCATTGTATGCACTGAGTAATCAACATTTTTGTCTTACACTGCAGTGGCATGAAACAACTTTCAGACATCTCAGAATCATGTGGGAAGTTAACCTAAGGTGTTTCCATTAGCTTTGCAGTAAGTACTTTGCTGTGAAATTGAAATGTATACTACTTGTATTGTCAAAGCATTGTATGCACTGAGAAAACAACTTTTTTGTCTTACACTGCAGTGGCATGAAACAACTTTCAGACATCTCAGAATCATGTGGGAAGTTAACCTAAGGTGTTTCCATTAGGTTTGCAGTAAGTACTTTGCTGTGAAATTGAAATGTATACTACTTGTATTGTCAAAGCATTGTATGCACTGAGAAAACAACTTTTTTGTCTTACACTGCAGTGGCATGAAACAACTTTCAGACATCTCAGAATCA
Source organism: Mobula hypostoma (assembly GCF_963921235.1). Taxonomy (NCBI): domain Eukaryota; kingdom Metazoa; phylum Chordata; class Chondrichthyes; order Myliobatiformes; family Myliobatidae; genus Mobula; species Mobula hypostoma. Next base: position 9,558,197 of record NC_086127.1, read on the forward strand.
TGTGGGAAGTTAACCTAAGGTGTTTCCATTAGGTTTGCAGTAAGTACTTTGCTGTGAAATTGAAATGTATACTACTTGTATTGTCAAAGCATTGTATGCACTGAGAAATCAACATTTTTGTCTTACACTGCAGTGGCATGAAACAACTTTCAGACATCTCAGAATCATGTGGGAAGTTAACCTAAGGTGTTTCCATTGGGTTTTCAGTAAATCCTTTACTGTAAAATTGAAATGTTCACTACTTGTATTGTCAACGCATTGTATGCACCGAGAAAACAACTTTTTTGTCTTACACTGCAGTGGCATGAAACAACTTTCAGACATCTCAGAATCATGTGGGAAGTTAACCTAAGGTGTTTCCATTAGGTTTGAAGTAAATCCTTTAGTCTAAAATTGAAACGTTCACTACTTGTATTGTCAAATCATTGTATGCACTGAGAAAACAACATATTTGTCTTACACTGCACAGGCATGAAACAACTTTCAGACATCTCAGAATCATGTGGGAAGTTAACCTAAGGTGTTTCCATTAGCTTTGCAGTAAGTACTTTGCTGTGAAATTGAAATGTATACTACTTGTATTGTCAAAGCATTGTATGCACTGAGAAATCAACATTTTTGTCTTACACTGCAGTGGCATGAAACAACTTTCAGACATCTCAGAATCATGTGGGAAGTTAACCTAAGGTGTTTCCATTAGGTTTGCAGTAAGTACTTTGGTGTAAAATTGAAATGTATACTACTTGTATTGTCAAAGCATTGTATGCACTGAGAAAACAACATTTTTTGTCTTACACGGCACAGGCATGAAACAACTTTCAGACATCTCAGAATCATGTGGGAAGTTAACCTAAGGTGTTTCCATTGGGTTTGCAGTAAATCCTTTACTGTAAAATTGAAATGTTCACTACTTGTATTGTCAAAGCATTGTATGCACTGAGAAATCAACTTTTTTGTCTTACACTGCAGTGGCATGAAACAACTTTCAGACATCTCAGAATCATGTGGGAAGTTAACCTAAGGTGTTTCCATTAGCTTTGCAGTAAGTACTTTGCTGTGAAATTGAAATGTATACTACTTGTATTGTCAAAGCATTGTATGCACTGAGAAAACAACATTTTTGTCTTACACTGCACAGGCATGAAACAACTTTCAGACATCTCAGAATCATGTGGGAAGTTAACCTAAGGTGTTTCCATTAGGTTTGCAGTAAGTACTTTGCTGTGAAATTGAAATGTATACTACTTGTATTGTCAAAGCATTGTATGCACTGAGAAATCAACATTTTTGTCTTACACTGCAGTGCCATTAAACAACTTTCAGACATCTCAGAATCATGTGGGAAGTTAACCTAAGGTGTTTCCATTGGGTTTGCAGTAAATCCTTTACTGTAAAATTGAAATGTTCACTACTTGTATTGTCAAAGCATTGTATGCACTGAGTAATCAACTTTTTTGTCTTACACTGCAGTGGCATGAAACAACTTTCAGACATCTCAGAATCATGTGGGAAGTTAACCTAAGGTGTTTCCATTAGCTTTGCATTAAGTACTTTGCTGTGAAATTGAAATGTATACTACTTGTATTGCCAAAGCATTGTATGCACTGAGAAATCAACATTTTTGTCTTACACTGCAGTGGCATGAAACAACTTTCAGACATCTCAGAATCATGTGGGAAGTTAACCTAAGGTGTTTCCATTGGGTTTGCAGTAAATCCTTTAGTGTAAAATTGAAATGTTCACTACTTGTATTGTCAAAGCATTGTATGCACTGAGAAAACAGCTTTTTTGTCTTACACTGCACAGGCATGAAACAACTTTCAGACATCTCAGAATCATGTGGGAAGTTAACCTAAGGTGTTTCCATTAGGTTTGCAGTAAATTCTTTAGTCTAAAATTGAAACGTTCACTACTTGTATTGTCAAATCATTGTATGCACTGAGAAGACAACATATTTGTCTTACACTGCACAGGCATGAAACAACTTTCAGACATCTCAGAATCATGTGGGAAGTTAACCTAAGGTGTTTCCATTAGCTTTGCAGTAAGTACTTTGCTGTGAAATTGAAATGTATACTACTTGTATTGTCAAAGCATTGTATGCACTGAGAAATCAACATTTTTGTCTTACACTGCAGTGGCATGAAACAACTTTCAGACATCTCAGAATCATGTGGGAAGTTAACCTAAGGTGTTTCCATTAGGTTTGCAGTAAGTACTTTGGTGTAAAATTGAAATGTATACTACTTGTATTGTCAAAGCATTGTATGCACTGAGAAATCAACTTTTTTGTCTTACACTGCAGTGGCATGAAACAACTTTCAGACATCTCAGAATCATGTGGGAAGTTAACCTAAGGTGTTTCCATTGGGTTTGCAGTAAATCCTTTACTGTAAAATTGAAATGTTCACTACTTGTATTGTCAAAGCATTGTATGCACTGAGAAATCAACTTTTTTGTCTTACACTGCAGTGGCATGAAACAACTTTCAGACATCTCAGAATCATGTGGGAAGTTAACCTAAGGTGTTTCCATTAGCTTTGCAGTAAGTACTTTGCTGTGAAATTGAAATGTATACTACTTGTATTGTCAAAGCATTGTATGCACTGAGAAATCAACTTTTTTGTCTTACACTGCAGTGGCATGAAACAACTTTCAGACATCTCAGAATCATGTGGGAAGTTAACCTAAGGTGTTTCCATTAGGTTTGCAGTAAGTCCTTTAGTGTAAAATTGAAATGTTGTCTACTTGTATTGTCAAAGCATTGTATGCACTGAGAAAACAACTTTTTTGTCTTACACTGCAGTGGCATGAAACAACTTTCAGACATCTCAGAATCATGTGGGAAGTTAACCTAAGGTGTTTCCATTAGGTTTGAAGTAAATCCTTTAGTCTAAAATTGAAACGTTCACTACTTGTATTGTCAAATCATTGTATGCACTGAGAAAACAACATATTTGTCTTACACTGCACAGGCATGAAACAACTTTCAGACATCTCAGAATCATGTGGGAAGTTAACCTAAGGTGTTTCCATTAGCTTTGCAGTAAGTACTTTGCTGTGAAATTGAAATGTATACTACTTGTATTGTCAAAGCATTGTATGCACTGAGAAATCAACATTTTTGTCTTACACTGCAGTGCCATGAAACAACTTTCAGACATCTCAGAATCATGTGGGAAGTTAACCTAAGGTGTTTCCATTGGGTTTGCAGTAAATCCTTTACTGTAAAATTGAAATGTTCACTACTTGTATTGTCAACGCATTGTATGCACCGAGAAAACAACTTTTTTGTCTTACACTGCGGAGGCATGAAACAACTTTCAGACATCTCAGAATCATGTGGGAAGTTAACCTAAGGTGTTTCCATTAGGTTTGCAGTAAATCCTTTAGTCTAAAATTGAAACGTTCACTACTTGTATTGTCAAAGCATTGTATGCACTGAGAAGACAACATATTTGTCTTACACTGCACAGGCATGAAACAACTTTCAGACATCTCAGAATCAAGTGGGAAGTTAACCTAATGTGTTTCCATTAGCTTTGCAGTAAGTACTTTGCTGTGAAATTGAAATGTATACTACTTGTATTGTCAAAGCATTGTATGCACTGAGAAATCAACATTTTTGTCTTACACTGCAGTGCCATGAAACAACTTTCAGACATCTCAGAATCATGTGGGAAGTTAACCTAAGGTGTTTCCATTGGGTTTGCAGTAAATCCTTTACTGTAAAATTGAAATGTTCACTACTTGTATTGTCAAAGCATTGTATGCACTGAGAAATCAACTTTTTTGTCTTACACTGCAGTGGCATGAAACAACTTTCAGACATCTCAGAATCATGTGGGAAGTTAACCTAAGGTGTTTCCATTAGGTTTGCAGTAAGTACTTTGGTGTAAAATTGAAATGTATACTACTTGTATTGCCAAAGCATTGTATGCACTGAGAAATCAACATTTTTGTCTTACACTGCAGTGGCATGAAACAACTTTCAGACATCTCAGAATCATGTGGGAAGTGAACCTAAGGTGTTTCCATTGGGTTTGCAGTAAATCCTTTAGTATAAAATTGAAATGTTCACTACTTGTATTGTCAAAGCATTGTATGCACTGAGAAAACAACATTTTTGTCTTACACTGCACAGGCATGAAACAACTTTCAGACATCTCAGAATCATGTGGGAAGTTAACCTAAGGTGTTTCCATTAGCTTTGCAGTAAGTACTTTGCTGTGAAATTGAAATGTATACTACTTGTATTGCCAAAGCATTGTATGCACTGAGAAATCAACATTTTTGTCTTACACTGCAGTGGCATGAAACAACTTTCAGACATCTCAGAATCATGTGGGAAGTTAACCTAAGGTGTTTCCATTGGGTTTTCAGTAAATCCTTTACTGTAAAATTGAAATGTTCACTACTTGTATTGTCAAAGCATTGTATGCACTGGGTAATCAACTTTTTTGTCTTACACTGCAGTGGCATGAAACAACTTTCAGACATCTCAGAATCATGTGGGAAGTTAACTTAAGGTGTTTCCATTAGCTTTGCATTAAGTACTTTGCTGTGATATTGAAATGTATACTACTTGTATTGTCAAAGCATTGTAAGCACCGAAAAAGCAAATTTTTACCTTACACTGCACAGGTATGAAACAACTTTCAGACATCTCAGAATCATGTGGGAAGTTAACCTAAGGTGTTTCCATTGGGTTTGCAGTAAATCCTTTAGTGTAAAATTGAAATGTTCACTACTTGTATTGTCAAAGCATTGTATGCACTGAGAAAACAACTTTTTTGTCTTACACTGCACAGGCATGAAACAACTTTCAGACATCTCAGAATCATGTGGGAAGTTAACCTAAGGTGTTTCCATTAGGTTTGAAGTAAATCCTTTAGTCTAAAATTGAAACGTTCACTACTTGTATTGTCAAATCATTGTATGCACTGAGAAAACAACATATTTGTCTTACACTGCACAGGCATGAAACAACTTTCAGACATCTCAGAATCAAGTGGGAAGTTAACCTAATGTGTTTCCATTAGCTTTTCAGTAAGTACTTTGCTGTGAAATTGAAATGTATACTACTTGTATTGTCAAAGCATTGTATGCACTGAGAAATCAACATTTTTGTCTTACACTGCAGTGCCATGAAACAACTTTCAGACATCTCAGAATCATGTGGGAAGTTAACCTAAGGTGTTTCCATTGGGTTTGCAGTAAATCCTTTACTGTAAAATTGAAATGTTCACTACTTGTATTGTCAAAGCATTGTATGCACTGAGAAATCAACTTTTTTGTCTTACACTGCAGTGGCATGAAACAACTTTCAGACATCTCAGAATCATGTGGGAAGTTAACCTAAGGTGTTTCCATTAGGTTTGCAGTAAGTACTTTGCTGTGAAATTGAAATGTATACTACTTGTATTGCCAAAGCATTGTATGCACTGAGAAATCAACATTTTTGTCTTACACTGCAGTGGCATGAAACAACTTTCAGACATCTCAGAATCATGTGGGAAGTTAACCTAAGGTGTTTCCATTGGGTTTGCAGTAAATCCTTTAGTGTAAAATTGAAATGTTCACTACTTGTATTGTCAAAGCATTGTATGCACTGAGAAATCAACTTTTTTGTCTTACACTGCAGTGGCATGAAACAACTTTCAGACATCTCAGAATCATGTGGGAAGTTAACCTAAGGTGTTTCCATTAGGTTTGCAGTAAATCCTTTAGTGTAAAATTGAAATGTTCACTACTTGTATTGTCAAAGCATTGTATGCACTGAGAAAACAACATTTTTGTCTTACACTGCACAGGCATGAAACAACTTTCAGACATCTCAGAATCATGTGGGAAGTTAACCTAAGGTGTTTCCATTAGGTTTGCAGTAAGTACTTTACTGTAAAATTGAAATGTTCACTACTTGTATTGTCAAAGCATTGTATGCACTGAGAAATCAACTTTTTTGTCTTACACTGCAGTGGCATGAAACAACTTTCAGACATCTCAGAATCATGTGGGAAGTTAACCTAAGGTGTTTCCATTAGCTTTGCAGTAAGTACTTTGCTGTGAAATTGAAATGTATACTACTTGTATTGTCAAAGCATTGTATGCACTGAGAAAACAACTTTTTTGTCTTACACTGCAGTGGCATGAAACAACTTTCAGACATCTCAGAATCATGTGGGAAGTTAACCTAAGGTGTTTCCATTAGGTTTGCAGTAAGTACTTTGCTGTGAAATTGAAATGTATACTACTTGTATTGTCAAAGCATTGTGGCACTGAGAAAACAACTTTTTTGTCTTACACTGCAGTGGCATGAAACAACTTTCAGACATCTCAGAATCATGTGGGAAGTTAACCTAAGGTGTTTCCATTAGCTTTGCAGTAAGTACTTTGCTGTGAAATTGAAATGTATACTACTTGTATTGTCAAAGCATTGTATGCACTGAGAAATCAACTTTTTTGTCTTACACTGCAGTGGCATGAAACAACTTTCAGACATCTCAGAATCATGTGGGAAGTTAACCTAAGGTGTTTCCATTAGCTTTGCAGTAAGTACTTTGCTGTGAAATTGAAATGTATACTACTTGTATTGTCAAAGCATTGTATGCACTGAGAAATCAACTTTTTTGTCTTACACTGCAGTGGCATGAAACAACTTTCAGACATCTCAGAATCATGTGGGAAGTTAACCTAAGGTGTTTCCATTGGGTTTGCAGTAAATCCTTTAGTGTAAAATTGAAATGTTCACTACTTGTATTGTCAAAGCATTGTATGCACTGAGAAGACAACATATTTGTCTTACACTGCACAGGCATGAAACAACTTTCAGACATCTCAGAATCATGTGGGAAGTTAACCTAAGGTGTTTCCATTAGCTTTGCAGTAAGTACTTTGCTGTGAAATTGAAATGTATACTACTTGTATTGTCAAAGCATTGTATGCACTGAGAAATCAACATTTTTGTCTTACACTGCAGTGCCATGAAACAACTTTCAGACATCTCAGAATCATGTGGGAAGTTAACCTAAGGTGTTTCCATTGGGTTTGCAGTAAATCCTTTACTGTAAAATTGAAATGTTCACTACTTGTATTGTCAAAGCATTGTATGCACTGAGTAATCAACTTTTTTGTCTTACACTGCAGTGGCATGAAACAACTTTCAGACATCTCAGAATCATGTGGGAAGTTAACCTAAGGTGTTTCCATTAGCTTTGCATTAAGTACTTTGCTGTGAAATTGAAATGTATACTACTTGTATTGTCAAAGCATTGTAAGCACCGAAAAAGCAAATTTTTTACCTTACACTGCACAGGTATGAAACAACTTTCAGACATCTCAGAATCATGTGGGAAGTTAACCTAAGGTGTTTCCATTGGGTTTGCAGTAAATCCTTTAGTGTAAAATTGAAATGTTCACTACTTGTATTGTCAAAGCATTGTATGCACTGAGAAAACAGCTTTTTTGTCTTACACTGCACAGGCATGAAACAACTTTCAGACATCTCAGAATCATGTGGGAAGTTAACCTAAGGTGTTTCCATTAGGTTTGCAGTAAATTCTTTAGTCTAAAATTGAAACGTTCACTACTTGTATTGTCAAATCATTGTATGCACTGAGAAGACAACATATTTGTCTTACACTGCACAGGCATGAAACAACTTTCAGACATCTCAGAATCAAGTGGGAAGTTAACCTAATGTGTTTCCATTAGCTTTTCAGTAAGTACTTTGCTGTGAAATTGAAATGTATACTACTTGTATTGTCAAAGCATTGTATGCACTGAGAAATCAACATTTTTGTCTTACACTGCAGTGCCATGAAACAACTTTCAGACATCTCAGAATCATGTGGGAAGTTAACCTAAGGTGTTTCCATTGGGTTTGCAGTAAATCCTTTACTGTAAAATTGAAATGTTCACTACTTGTATTGTCAAAGCATTGTATGCACTGAGTAATCAACTTTTTTGTCTTACACTGCAGTGGCATGAAACAACTTTCAGACATCTCAGAATCATGTGGGAAGTTAACCTAAGGTGTTTCCATTAGGTTTGCAGTAAGTACTTTGGTGTAAAATTGAAATGTATACTACTTGTATTGTCAAAGCATTGTATGCACTGAGAAATCAACATTTTTGTCTTACACTGCAGTGGCATGAAACAACTTTCAGACATCTCAGAATCATGTGGGAAGTGAACCTAAGGTGTTTCCATTGGGTTTGCAGTAAATCCTTTAGTATAAAATTGAAATGTTCACTACTTGTATTGTCAAAGCATTGTATGCACTGAGAAAACAACTTTTTTGTCTTACACTGCAGTGGCATGAAACAACTTTCAGACATCTCAGAATCATGTGGGAAGTTAACCTAAGGTGTTTCCATTAGGTTTGCAGTAAATCCTTTAGTGTAAAATTGAAATGTTCACTACTTGTATTGTCAAAGCATTGTATGCACTGAGAAAACAACATATTTGTCTTACACTGCAGTGGCATGAAACCACTTTCAGACATCTCAGAATCATGTGGGAAGTTAACCTAAGGTGTTTCCATTAGGTTTGCAGTAAGTGCTTTACTGTAAAATTGAAATGTTCACTGCTTGTATTGTCAAAGCATTGTATGCACTGAGAAATCAACTTTTTTGTGTTACACTGCAGTGGCATGAAACAACTTTCAGACATCTCAGAATCATGTGGGAAGTTAACCTAAGGTGTTTCCATTAGCTTTGCAGTAAGTACTTTGCTGTGAAATTGAAATGTATACTACTTGTATTGTCAAAGCATTGTATGCACCGAGAAAACAACTTTTTTGTCTTACACTGCAGAGGCATGAAACAACTTTCAGACATCTCAGAATCATGTGGGAAGTTAACCTAAGGTGTTTCCATTAGGTTTGCAGTAAGTCCTTTGCTGTGAAATTGAAATGTATACTACTTGTATTGTCAAAGCATTGTATGCACCGAGAAAACAACTTTTTTGTCTTACACTGCAGAGGCATGAAACAACTTTCAGACATCTCAGAATCATGTGGGAAGTTAACCTAAGGTGTTTCCATTAGTTTTGCAGTAAGTACTTTGCTGTGAAATTGAAATGTATACTACTTGTATTGTCAAAGCATTGTATGCACTGAGAAATCAACTTTTTTGTCTTACACTGCAGTGGCATGAAACAACTTTCAGACATCTCAGAATCATGTGGGAAGTTAACCTAAGGTGTTTCCATTAGCTTTGCAGTAAGTACTTTGCTGTGAAATTGAAATGTATACTACTTGTATTGCCAAAGCATTGTATGCACTGAGAAATCAACATTTTTGTCTTACACTGCAGTGGCATGAAACAACTTTCAGACATCTCAGAATCATGTGGGAAGTTAACCTAAGGTGTTTCCATTAGGTTTGCAGTAAATCCTTTAGTGTAAAATTGAAATGTTCACTACTTGTATTGTCAAAGCATTGTATGCACTGAGAATACAACATTTTTGTCTTACACTGCACAGGCATGAAACAACTTTCAGACATCTCAGAATCATGTGGGAAGTTAACCTAAGGTGTTTCCATTAGCTTTGCAGTAAGTACTTTGCTGTGAAATTGAAATGTATACTACTTGTATTGCCAAAGCATTGTATGCACTGAGAAATCAACATTTTTGTCTTACACTGCAGTGGCATGAAACAACTTTCAGACATCTCAGAATCATGTGGGAAGTTAACCTAAGGTGTTTCCATTGGGTTTGCAGTAAATCCTTTAGTGTAAAATTGAAATGTTCACTACTTGTATTGTCAAAGCATTGTATGCACTGAGAAAACAACTTTTTTGTCTTACACTGCACAGGCATGAAACAACTTTCAGACATCTCAGAATCATGTGGGAAGTTAACCTAAGGTGTTTCCATTAGCTTTGCAGTAAGTACTTTGCTGTGAAATTGAAATGTATACTACTTGTATTGTCAAAGCATTGTATGCACTGAGAAATCAACATTTTTGTCTTACACTGCAGTGGCATGAAACAACTTTCAGACATCTCAGAATCATGTGGGAAGTTAACCTAAGGTGTTTCCATTGGGTTTTCAGTAAATCCTTTACTGTAAAATTGAAATGTTCACTACTTGTATTGTCAAAGCATTGTATGCACTGAGTAATCAACTTTTTTGTCTTACACTGCAGTGGCATGAAACAACTTTCAGACATCTCAGAATCATGTGGGAAGTTAACCTAAGGTGTTTCCATTAGCTTTGCAGTAAGTACTTTGCTGTGAAATTGAAATGTATACTACTTGTATTGTCAAAGCATTGTATGCACTGAGAAATCAACATTTTTGTCTTACACTGCAGTGGCATGAAACAACTTTCAGACATCTCAGAATCATGTGGGAAGTTAACCTAAGGTGTTTCCATTAGGTTTGCAGTAAATCCTTTAGTGTAAAATTGAAATGTTCACTACCTGTATTGTCAAATCATTGTATGCACTGAGAAAACAACATATTTGTCTTACACTGCACAGGCATGAAACAACTTTCAGACATCTCAGAATCATGTGGGAAGTTAACCTAAGGTGTTTCCATTAGCTTTGCAGTAAGTACTTTGCTGTGAAATTGAAATGTATACTACTTGTATTGTCAAAGCATTGTATGCACTGAGAAATCAACATTTTTGTCTTACACTGCAGTGGCATGAAACAACTTTCAGACATCTCAGAATCATGTGGGAAGTTAACCTAAGGTGTTTCCATTGGGTTTTCAGTAAATCCTTTACTGTAAAATTGAAATGTTCACTACTTGTATTGTCAAAGCATTGTATGCACTGAGAAAACAACTTTTTTGTCTTACACTGCAGAGGCATGAAACAACTTTCAGACATCTCAGAATCATGTGGGAAGTTAACCTAAGGTGTTTCCATTAGGTTTGAAGTAAATCCTTTAGTCTAAAATTGAAACGTTCACTACTTGTATTGTCAAATCATTGTATGCACTGAGAAAACAACATATTTGTCTTACACTGCACAGGCATGAAACAACTTTCAGACATCTCAGAATCATGTGGGAAGTTAACCTAAGGTGTTTCCATTAGCTTTGCAGTAAGTACTTTGCTGTGAAATTGAAATGTATACTACTTGTATTGTCAAAGCATTGTATGCACTGAGAAATCAACATTTTTGTCTTACACTGCAGTGCCATGAAACAACTTTCAGACATCTCAGAATCATGTGGGAAGTTAACCTAAGGTGTTTCCATTGGGTTTGCAGTAAATCCTTTACTGTAAAATTGAAATGTTCACTACTTGTATTGTCAAAGCATTGTATGCACTGAGAAATCAACTTTTTTGTCTTACACTGCAGTGGCATGAAACAACTTTCAGACATCTCAGAATCATGTGGGAAGTTAACCTAAGGTGTTTCCATTAGGTTTGCAGTAAGTACTTTGTTGTAAAATTGAAATGTATACTACTTGTATTGTCAAAGCATTGTATGCACTGAGAAATCAACATTTTTGTCTTACACTGCAGTGGCATGAAACAACTTTCAGACATCTCAGAATCATGTGGGAAGTTAACCTAAGGTGTTTCCATTAGGTTTGCAGTAAGTACTTTGCTGTGAAATTGAAATGTATACTACTTGTATTGTCAAAGCATTGTATGCACTGAGAAATCAACATTTTTGTCTTACACTGCAGTGGCATGAAACAACTTTCAGACATCTCAGAATCATGTGGGAAGTTAACCTAAGGTGTTTCCATTGGGTTTGCAGTAAATCCTTTACTGTAAAATTGAAATGTTCACTACTTGTATTGTCAAAGCATTGTATGCACTGAGAAAACAACTTTTTTGTCTTACACTGCAGAGGCATGAAACAACTTTCAGACATCTCAGAATCATGTGGGAAGTTAACCTAAGGTGTTTCCATTAGGTTTGCAGTAAATCCTTTAGTGTAAAATTGAAATGTTCACTACTTGTATTGTCAAAGCATTGTATGCACTGAGAAAACAACTTTTTTGTCTTACACTGCACAGGCATGAAACAACTTTCAGACATCTCAGAATCATGTGGGAAGTTAACCTAAGGTGTTTCCATTAGGTTTGCAGTAAGTACTTTCCTGTAAAATTGAAATGTATACTACTTGTATTGTCAAAGCATTGTATGCACTGAGAAATCAACTTTTTTGTCTTACACTGCAGTGGCATGAAACAACTTTCAGACATCTCAGAATCATGTGGGAAGTTAACCTAAGGTGTTTCCATTAGCTTTGCAGTAAGTACTTTGCTGTGAAATTGAAATGTATACTACTTGTATTGTCAAAGCATTGTATGCACTGAGAAAACAACTTTTTTGTCTTACACTGCAGTGGCATGAAACAACTTTCAGACATCTCAGAATCATGTGGGAAGTTAACCTAAGGTGTTTCCATTAGGTTTGCAGTAAGTCCTTTGCTGTAAAATTGAAATGTATACTACTTGTATTGTCAAAGCATTGTATGCACTGAGAAAACAACTTTTTTGTCTTACACTGCAGTGGCATGAAACAACTTTCAGACATCTCAGAATCATGTGGGAAGTTAACCTAAGGTGTTTCCATTAGGTTTGCTGTAAGTACTTTGCTGTGAAATTGAAATGTATACTACTTGTATTGTCAAAGCATTGTATGCACTGAGAAATCAACTTTTTTGTCTTACACTGCACAGGCATGAAACAACTTTCAGACATCTCAGAATCATGTGGGAAGTTAACCTAAGGTGTTTCCATTAGCTTTGCAGTAAGTACTTTGCTGTGAAATTGAAATGTATACTACTTGTATTGCCAAAGCATTGTATGCACTGAGAAATCAACATTTTTGTCTTACGCTGCAGTGGCATGAAACAACTTTCAGACATCTCAGAATCATGTGGGAAGTTAACCTAAGGTGTTTCCATTGGGTTTGCAGTAAATCCTTTACTGTAAAATTGAAATGTTCACTACTTGTATTGTCAAAGCATTGTATGCACTGAGAAATCAACTTTTTTGTCTTACACTGCAGTGGCATGAAACAACTTTCAGACATCTCAGAATCATGTGGGAAGTTAACCTAAGGTGTTTCCATTAGCTTTGCAGTAAGTACTTTGCTGTGAAATTGAAATGTATACTACTTGTATTGTCAAAGCATTGTATGCACTGAGAAATCAACATTTTTGTCTTACACTGCAGTGGCATGAAACAACTTTCAGACATCTCAGAATCATGTGGGAAGTGAACCTAAGGTGTTTCCATTGGGTTTGCAGTAAATCCTTTAGTATAAAATTGAAATGTTCACTACTTGTATTGTCAAAGCATTGTATGCACTGAGAAATCAACTTTTTTGTCTTACACTGCAGTGGCATGAAACAACTTTCAGACATCTCAGAATCATGTGGGAAGTTAACCTAAGGTGTTTCCATTAGCTTTGCAGTAAGTACTTTGCTGTGAAATTGAAATGTATACTACTTGTATTGTCAAAGCATTGTATGCACTGAGAAAACAACTTTTTTGTCTTACACTGCAGTGGCATGAAACAACTTTCAGACATCTCAGAATCATGTGGGAAGTTAACCTAAGGTGTTTCCATTAGGTTTGCAGTAAGTACTTTGGTGTAAAATTGAAATGTATACTACTTGTATTGTCAAAGCATTGTATGCACTGAGAAAACAACTTTTTTGTCTTACACTGCAGTGGCATGAAACAACTTTCAGACATCTCAGAATCATGTGGGAAGTTAACCTAAGGTGTTTCCATTAGCTTTGCAGTAAGTACTTTGCTGTGAAATTGAAATGTATACTACTTGTATTGCCAAAGCATTGTATGCACTGAGAAATCAACATTTTTGTCTTACACTGCAGTGGCATGAAACAACTTTCAGACATCTCAGAATCATGTGGGAAGTTAACCTAAGGTGTTTCCATTGGGTTTGCAGTAAATCCTTTAGTGTAAAATTGAAATGTTCACTACTTGTATTGTCAAAGCATTGTATGCACTGAGAAAACAACTTTTTTGTCTTACACTGCACAGGCATGAAACAACTTTCAGACATCTCAGAATCATGTGGGAAGTTAACCTAAGGTGTTTCCATTAGCTTTGCAGTAAGTACTTTGCTGTGAAATTGAAATGTATACTACTTGTATTGTCAAAGCATTGTATGCACTGAGAAATCAACTTTTTTGTCTTACACTGCAGTGGCATGAAACAACTTTCAGACATCTCAGAATCATGTGGGAAGTTAACCTAAGGTGTTTCCATTGGGTTTTCAGTAAATCCTTTACTGTAAAATTGAAATGTTCACTACTTGTATTGTCAAAGCATTGTATGCACTGAGTAATCAACTTTTTTGTCTTACACTGCAGTGGCATGAAACAACTTTCAGACATCTCAGAATCATGTGGGAAGTTAACTTAAGGTGTTTCCATTAGCTTTGCATTAAGTACTTTGCTGTGAAATTGAAATGTATACTACTTGTATTGTCAAAGCGTTGTATGCACTGAGAAATCAACTTTTTTGTCCTACACTGCAGTGGCATGAAACAACTTTCAGACATCTCAGAATCATGTGGGAAGTTAACCTAAGGTGTTTCCATTAGGTTTGAAGTAAATCCTTTAGTCTAAAATTGAAACGTTCACTACTTGTATTGTCAAATCATTGTATGCACTGAGAAAACAACATATTTGTCTTACACTGCACAGGCATGAAACAACTTTCAGACATCTCAGAATCATGTGGGAAGTTAACCTAAGGTGTTTCCATTAGCTTTGCAGTAAGTACTTTGCTGTGAAATTGAAATGTATACTACTTGTATTGTCAAAGCATTGTATGCACTGAGAAATCAACATTTTTGTCTTACACTGCAGTGCCATGAAACAACTTTCAGACATCTCAGAATCATGTGGGAAGTTAACCTAAGGTGTTTCCATTGGGTTTGCAGTAAATCCTTTACTGTAAAATTGAAATGTTCACTACTTGTATTGTCAAAGCATTGTATGCACTGAGAAATCAACTTTTTTGTCTTACACTGCAGTGGCATGAAACAACTTTCAGACATCTCAGAATCATGTGGGAAGTTAACCTAAGGTGTTTCCATTAGGTTTGCAGTAAGTGCTTTAGTGTAAAATTGAAATGTTCACTACTTGTATTGTCAAAGCATTGTATGCACTGAGAAATCAACTTTTTTGTCTTACACTGCAGTGGCATGAAACAACTTTCAGACATCTCAGAATCATGTGGGAAGTTAACCTAAGGTGTTTCCATTAGGTTTGCAGTAAGTACTTTGTTGTAAAATTGAAATGTATACGAATTGTTTTGTCAATGCATTGTATGCACTGAGAAAACAACTTTTTTGTCTTACACTGCAGAGGCATGAAACAACTTTCAGACATCTCAGAATCATGTGGGAAGTTAACCTAAGGTGTTTCCATTAGGTTTGCAGTAAGTACTTTGGTGTAAAATTGAAATGTATACTACTTGTATTGTCAAAGCATTGTATGCACTGAGAAATCAACTTTTTTGTCTTACACTGCAGTGGCATGAAACAACTTTCAGACATCTCAGAATCATGTGGGAAGTTAACCTAAGGTGTTTCCATTAGGTTTGCAGTAAGTACTTTGCTGTAAAATTGAAATGTATCACTACTTGTATTGTCAAAGCATTGTATGCACTGAGAAATCAACTTTTTTGTCTTACACTGCAGTGGCATGAAACAACTTTCAGACATCTCAGAATCATGTGGGAAGTTAACCTAAGGTGTTTCCATTAGGTTTGCAGTAAGTACTTTGCTGTGAAATTGAAATGTATACTACTTGTATTGTCAAAGCATTGTGGCACTGAGAAAACAACTTTTTTGTCTTACACTGCAGTGGCATGAAACAACTTTCAGACATCTCAGAATCATGTGGGAAGTTAACCTAAGGTGTTTCCATTAGGTTTGCAGTAAGTACTTTGCTGTAAATTTGAAATGTATACAACTTGTATTGTCAAAGCATTGTATGCTCTGAGAAAACAACTTTTTTGTCTTACACTGCATTGGCATGAAACAGCTTTCAGACATCTCAGAATCATGTGGGAAGTTAACCTAAGGTGTTTCCATTAGGTTTGCAGTAAGAACTTTGCTGTAAATTTGAAATGTATACTACTTGTATTGTCAAAGCATTGTATGCACTGAGAAAACAACTTTTTTGTCTTACACTGCAGTGGCATGAAACAACTTTCAGACATCTCAGAATCATGTGGGAAGTTAACCTAAGGTGTTTCCATTAGGTTTGCAGTAAATACTTTGGTGTAAAATTGAAATGTATACTACTTGTATTGTCAAAGCATTGTATGCACTGAGAAAACAACTTTTTTGTCTTACACTGCAGTGGCATGAAACAACTTTCAGACATCTCAGAATTATGTGGGAAGTTAACGGTAATGGTATTGACATAACGGTAACGGTAATGACATTAATGGTAATGTCAAAGCTTTGTATAATCTGAGAAAACAACTTTTTGTCTTTCTGAGCAAAGGCATGGTACAAGTTCTAAACAATTCAGAATCATGTGGAATGTTAATTTAAGATGTTTCCATTAGGTTTGCACTCAGTACTTTGGTGGAAAAAGAAATGTATACTATTGGTAATGTCAAAGCATTGTATGCACTGAGAAAACAACTTTTTTGTCCGATGACCAGAGGCATGAAACCAGTTTTAAACAACTCAGAATCATGTGGAAATAGAATTTAAGGTGTTTCCATTTGGTTTGCACTCAGTACTTTGGTGTAAAATTAAAATGTATACTACTGGGAATGTCAAAGCAGTGTATTCACTGAGAAAACAACTTTTTTGTCCTGATGAAAAGAGACATTAAAGAAGTTTTAAACAACTCAGAATCATATGGAAAATTAATTTAAGATGTTTGCTTTAGGCTTCCACTCAGTATATTGTTGGAAAACAGAAATATATACTATTGGTAATGTGAAAACATTGTATGCACTGAGAAAACAACTTTTTTGTCCTGATGAACAGAGGCATGAAACAAATTTTTAACAACTCAGAATCATGTGGAAAGGTAATTTAAGTGTTTCCATTAGGTTTGCACTCAGTGCTGTGGTGGAAAACTGAAATGTATACTACTGGTAATGTCAAAGCAGTGTAGGCACTGAGAAAACAACTGTTTTTGTCCTGATGACAAGAGCCATTAAAGAAGTTTTAAACAACTCAGAATCATATGGAAAATTAATTTATGATGTTTCCATTAGGCTTCCACTCAGTACTTTGGTGTAAAATTAAAATGTATACTACTGGTAATTTCAGAGCAGTGTGTGCACTGAGAAAACAACTATTTTGTCTTGCTGTGCAAAGGCATGATACAAGATCTAATCAACTCAGAATCATGTGGAAAGTTAATTTAAGATGTTTCCATTAGGTTTGCACTCAGTACTTTGGTGTAAAATTAAAATGTATGCCACTGGTAATGTCAAAGCAGTGTATGCACTGAGAAAACAACTTTTTTGTCCTGAATCCAGAGCCATTAAACAAGTTTTAAACAACTTAGTATCATATGGAAAATTAAATTAAGATGTTTCAATTCGCCTTCCAGTCAGTACTTTGGTGGAAAACAGAAATGCATACTATTGGTAATGTCAAAGCATTGTATGCACTGAGAAAACAACTTTTCTGTCCTGATGAGCAGAGGCATGAAACTAGATTTAAACAACTTAGAATAATGTGGAAAGTTAATATAAGATGTTTCCATTAGGTTTGCAGTCAGTACTTTGGTGTAAAATTAAAATGTGTACTACTGGTAATGCCAAACAGTGTATTGTTACGTACCCCGTAACTGGGTTGCCAAACCAGCAGAAATGGATCACTCAGTTGGAGTCTGGAGTACTAGAACTAAGGAAGTTTTATTACAGAAACAAGCAACACAGTAATCGAAAGGATAATAAATGCAACAGTTCAGTGATGATAAACACACATGTGCACAGAATTAAGATAACAGCATCAATCAAGCTCTATCGTTGTCTAGGGGTGAATGACCAATTTCAAAATGACTCAAAGTTCAGTTCGCAGTAATTGTTGCCATGGCGATGGACAAGGTGGGGGAAGAGAGACAGAATAGGAACAACTGATCATTCAGAACACTGCTTCACTCACAGACCAGCGGGATGGCTCACAGACCAGCGAGATGGCTCACAAACAGCTTTTGGGCAGGTCCTTGGTGATGTCACCTGAGGCCACCGACTGTGACCCCTCCTCCAGATGCGGTCGATCCTCTGCAGTGAACCCGGCACCCAGGCAAGGGCGGACACACACCGGGTTCCCGCTGATCGTACCTTTCCACCCTTGTCGTTGTCTGGCACTTCTCACCCACTCGTGAGAAGCGCACCGCTTCCAGGGTCTCGTTACCTCGGGTGGCGTGTGTGTCTGTCTTAGCGAACCTGTCCCTTTTTATCCCCCTGCTGGGGTATCGCCTGTCCATCACTTCAAACAGTTCAGGGTTCAAAGGGGGGAGCCGCTCCAGACAGCTCTTCCTCCCACATCCCTTCATTACACATCTCCAGACGCTGCTCCATTGTTCCTTATCTCTCCTTCCCCTGAGGGCAGGTGGCAGACCAACTGCTGATGCCACTGATGCTAGCCCAGGCCAGCAAACATCTTAATTTTATGTGTATTCTCGTAACAGTATGCACTGAGAAAACAACTTTTGTCCTGAATCCAGAGCCATTAAACAAGTTTTAAACAACTTAGTATCATATGGAAAATTAAATTAAGATGTTTCAATTCGCCTTCCAGTCAGTACTTTGGTGGAAAACAGAAATGTATACTATTGGTAATGTCAAAGCATTGTATGCACTGAGAAAACAACTTTTCTGTCCTGATGAGCAGAGGCATGAAACTAGATTTAAACAACTCAGAATAATGTGGAAAGTTAATATAAGATGTTTCCATTAGGTTTGCAGTCAGTACTTTGGTGTAAAATTAAAATGTATACTACTGGTAATGCCAAAGCAGTGTATGCACTGAGAAAACAACTATTTGTTCTAATGACAAGAGCCATTAAAGAAGTTTTAAACAACTCAGAATCATATGGAAAATTAACTTAAGATGTTTCCATTAGGCTTCTACTCAGTACTTTGGTGTAAAATTAAAATGTATACTACTGGTAATGTCAAAGCAGGGTATGCACTGAGAAAACAACTTTTTGTTCTAATGACAAGAGCCATTAAAGAAGTTTTAAACAACTCAGAATCATATGGAAAATTAACTTAAGATGTTTCCATTAGGCTTCCACTCAGTACTTTGGTGTAAAATTAAAATGTATACTACTGGTAATTTCAAAGCAGTGTATGCACTGAGAAAACAACTCTTTTGTCCTGCTGAGCAAAGGCATAGTACAAGTTCTAATAAACTCAGAATCATGTGGAAAGATAATTTAAGATGTTTCCATTAGGTTTGCACTCAGTGCTTTGGTGTAAAATTAAAATGTATACTACTGGTAATTTCAAAGCAGTGTATGCACTGAGAAAACAACTCTTTTGTCCTGCTGAGCAAAGGCATAGTACAAGTTCTAATCAACTCAGAATCATGTGGAAAGAGAAGTTAAGATGTTTCCATTAGCTTTGCAGTCAGTACTTTGGTGTAAAATTGAAATGTATACTATTGGTAATGTCAAAGAATTGTATGCTCTGAGAAACCAACTTTTTTACCTGAAGAGCAGAGGCATGAAACAAGTTTTAAAGTACACTGAATCATGTATGAAGTTAATTTAAGATGTTTCCATTATGATTGCTCTCAGTACTTTGTTCGAAAACTAAAATGAATACTATATGTAATGTCAAAGCATTCTATGCAACGAGAAAACAACTTTTTTGTCTTGGTGAGCAGAGGCATGAAACAAGTTTTAAACAACTCAGAATCATGTGGAAAGTTAATTTAAGATGTTTCCATTAGGTTTGCACTCAGCACTTTTGTGTAAAATTAAAATGTATACTACTGGTAATGTCAAAGCAGTGTATGCACTGAGAAAACAACTTTTTTGTCCTGAATCCAGAGCCATTAAACAAGTTCTAATCAACTCAGCATCATGTGGAAGGATAATTTAAGATGTTTCCATTCGGTTTGCACTCAGTATTTTGGTGTAAAATTAAAATGAATACTACTGGTAATGTCAAAGCAATGTATGCACTGAAAAAAAAACTTTTTTGTCCTGATGACCAGAGGCATGAAACTAGTTTTAAACAACTCAGAATCATGTGCAAATAGAATTTAAGGTGTATCCATTAGGTTTGCACTCAGTACTTTGGTGTAAAATTAAAATGTATACTACTGGTAATGTCAAAGCAGTGTAGGCACTGATAAAACAACTTTTTTGTCCTGATAACCAGATGCGTTAAACAAGCTTTGAACAACTCAGAATCATGTGAAAAATTAATTTAAGATGTTTCCATTAGGTTTTCACTCAGTGCTTTGGTGTAAAATTAAAATGTATACTACTGGTAATGTCAAAGCAGTGTACGCAATGAGAAAACAACTTTTTTGTCTTGCTGAGCAAAGGGATGGTACAAGTTCTAATCAACTCAGAATCATGTGGAAGGATAATTTAAGATGTTTCCATTCGGTTTGCACTCAGTACTTTGGTGTAAAATTAAAATGTATACAACTGGTAATGTCAAAGCAGTATATGCACTGAGAAAACAACTTTTTTGTCCTGATAACCAGAGGTGTTAAACAAGCTTTAAACAACTCTGAATCATGTGGAACATTAATTTAAGATGTTTCCATTAGGTTTGCACTCAGTGCTTTGGTGTAAAATTAAAATGTATACTACTGGTAATGTCAAAGCAGTGTACGCACTTAGAAAACAACTTTTTTGTCTTGCTGAGCAAAGGCATGGTACAGATTCTGATCAACTCAGAATCATGTGGAAAGATAATTTAAGATGTTTCCATTAGGTTTGCAGTCAGTTCTTTCTTGTAAAATTAAAATGTATCCTAATGGTAATGTCAAAGCTTTGTATAATCTGAGAAAACAACTTTTTGTCTTTCTGAGCAAAGGCATGGTACAAGTTCTAAACAATTCAGAATCATGTGGAATGTTAATTTAAGATGTTTCCATTAGGTTTGCAATCAGTACTTTGGTGTAAAATTAAAATTTACACTACTGGTCAAGTCAAAGCAGTGTACGCACTGAGAAAACAAATTTTTTGTCCTGATGACAAGAGCCATTAAAGAAGTTTTAAACAACTCAGAATCATATGGAAAATTAATTTAAGATCTTTCCATTAGGCTTGCACTCAGTACTTTGGTGGAAAACAGAAATGTATACTATTGGTAATGTCAAAGCAATGTATGCACTGAAAAAAAGAAAACTTTTTTGTCCTGATGACCAGAGGCATGAAACCAGTTTTAAACAACTCAGAATCATGTGGAAATAGAATGTAAGGTGTTACCATTAGGTTTGCACTCAGTACTTTGGTGTAAAATTAAAATGTATACTACTGGGAATGTCAAAGCAGTGTATTCACTGATAAAACAACTTTTTTGTCCTGATAACCAGATGCGTTAAACAAGCTTTGAACAACTCAGAATCATGTGAAAAATTAATTTAAGATGTTTCCATTAGGTTTTCACTCAGTGCTTTGGTGTAAAATTAAAATGTATACTACTGGTAATGTCAAAGCAGTGTACGCAATGAGAAAACAACTTTTTTGTCTTGCTGAGCAAAGGGATGGTACAAGTTCTAATCAACTCAGAATCATGTGGAAGGATAATTTAAGATGTTTCCATTCGGTTTGCACTCAGTACTTTGGTGTAAAATTAAAATGTATACAACTGGTAATGTCAAAGCAGTATATGCACTGAGAAAACAACTTTTTTGTCCTGATAACCAGAGGTGTTAAACAAGCTTTAAACAACTCTGAATCATGTGGAACATTAATTTAAGATGTTTCCATTAGGTTTGCACTCAGTGCTTTGGTGTAAAATTAAAATGTATACTACTGGTAATGTCAAAGCAGTGTACGCACTGAGAAAACAACTTTTTTGTCTTGCTGAGCAAAGGCATGGTACAGATTCTGATCAACTCAGAATCATGTGGAAAGATAATTTAAGATGTTTCCATTAGGTTTGCAGTCAGTTCTTTCTTGTAAAATTAAAATGTATCCTAATGGTAATGTCAAAGCTTTGTATAATCTGAGAAAACAACTTTTTGTCTTTCTGAGCAAAGGCATGGTACAAGGTCTAAACAATTCAGAATCATGTGGAATGTTAATTTAAGATGTTTCCATTAGGTTTGCAATCAGTACTTTGGTGTAAAATTAAAATTTACACTACTGGTCAAGTCAAAGCAGTGTACGCACTGAGAAAACAACTTTTTTGTCCTGATGACAAGAGCCATTAAAGAAGTTTTAAACAACTCAGAATCATATGGAAAATTAATTTAAGATCTTTCCATTAGGCTTGCACTCAGTACTTTGGTGGAAAACAGAAATGTATACTATTGGTAATGTCAAAGCAATGTATGCACTGAAAAAAAAAACTTTTTTGTCCTGATAACCAGAGGCATGAAACCAGTTTTAAACAACTCAGAATCATGTGGAAATAGAATGTAAGGTGTTACCATTAGGTTTGCACTCAGTACTTTGGTGTAAAATTAAAATGTATACTACTGGGAATGTCAAAGCAGTGTATTCACTGAGAAAACAACTTTTTTGTCCTGAATCCAGAGCCATTAAACAAGTTTTAAACAACTTAGTATCATATGGAAAATTAAATTAAGATGTTTCAATTCGCCTTCCACTCAGTACTTTGGTGGAAAACAGAAATGTATACTATTTGTAATGTCAAAGCACAGTATGCACTGAGAAAACAACTTTTTTGTCTTGCTGAGCAAAGGCATGATACTAGTTCTAATCAACTCAGCATCATGTGGAAGGATAATTTAAGATGTTTCCATTCGGTTTGCACTCAGTACTTTGGTGTAAAATTAAAATGAATACTACTGGTAATGTCAAAGCAGTGTATGCACTGATTAAACAACTTTTTTGTCCTGATAACCAGATACGTTAAACATGCTTTGAACAACTCAGAATCATGTGAAAAATTAATTTAAGATGTTTCCATTAGGTTTTCACTCAGTGCTTTGGTGTAAAATTAAAATGTATACTACTGGTAATGTCAAAGCAGTGTACGCACTGAGAAAACAACTTTTTTGTCTTGCTGAGCAAAGGGATGGTACAAGTTCTAATCAACTCAGAATCATGTGGAAGGATAATTTAAGATGTTTCCATTCGGTTTGCACTCAGTACTTTGGTGTAAAATTAAAATGTATACAACTGGTAATGTCAATGCAGTATATGCACTGAGAAAACAACTTTTTTGTCCTGATAACCAGAGGTGTTAAACAAGCTTTAAACAACTCTGAATCATGTGGAACATTAATTTAAGATGTTTCCATTAGGTTTGCAGTCAGTTCTTTCTTGTAAAATTAAAATGTATACTACTGGTAATGTCAAAGCTTTGTATAATCTGAGAAAACAACTTTTTGTCTTTCTGAGCAAAGGCATGGTACAAGTTCTAAACAATTCAGAATCATGTGGAATGTTAATTTAAGATGTTTCCATTAGGTTTGCAATCAGTACTTTGGTGTAAAATTAAAATTTACACTACTGGTCAAGTCAAAGCAGTGTACGCACTGAGAAAACAACTTTTTTGTCCTGATGACAAGAGCCATTAAAGAAGTTTTAAACAACTCAGAATCATATGGAAAATTAATTTAAGATCTTTCCATTAGGCTTGCACTCAGTACTTTGGTGGAAAACAGAAATGTATACTATTGGTAATGTCAAAGCAATGTATGCACTGAAAAAAAAAACTTTTTTGTCCTGTTAACCAGAGGCATGAAACCAGTTTTAAACAACTCAGAATCATGTGGAAATAGAATGTAAGGTGTTACCATTAGGTTTGCACTCAGTACTTTGGTGTAAAATTAAAATGTATACTACTGGGAATGTCAAAGCAGTGTATTCACTGAGAAAACAACTTTTTTGTCCTGAATCCAGAGCCATTAAACAAGTTTTAAACAACTTAGTATCATATGGAAAATTAAATTAAGATGTTTCAATTCGCCTTCCACTCAGTACTTTGGTGGAAAACAGAAATGTATACTATTTGTAATGTCAAAGCACAGTATGCACTGAGAAAACAACTTTTTTGTCTTGCTGAGCAAAGGCATGATACTAGTTCTAATCAACTCAGCATCATGTGGAAGGATAATTTAAGATGTTTCCATTCGGTTTGCACTCAGTACTTTGGTGTAAAATTAAAATGAATACTACTGGTAATGTCAAAGCAGTGTATGCACTGATTAAACAACTTTTTTGTCCTGATAACCAGATACGTTAAACATGCTTTGAACAACTCAGAATCATGTGAAAAATTAATTTAAGATGTTTCCATTAGGTTTTCACTCAGTGCTTTGGTGTAAAATTAAAATGTATACTACTGGTAATGTCAAAGCAGTGTACGCACTGAGAAAACAACTTTTTTGTCTTGCTGAGCAAAGGGATGGTACAAGTTCTAATCAACTCAGAATCATGTGGAAGGATAATTTAAGATGTTTCCATTCGGTTTGCACTCAGTACTTTGGTGTAAAATTAAAATGTATACAACTGGTAATGTCAATGCAGTATATGCACTGAGAAAACAACTTTTTTGTCCTGATAACCAGAGGTGTTAAACAAGCTTTAAACAACTCTGAATCATGTGGAACATTAATTTAAGATGTTTCCATTAGGTTTGCAGTCAGTTCTTTCTTGTAAAATTAAAATGTATACTACTGGTAATGTCAAAGCTTTGTATAATCTGAGAAAACAACTTTTTGTCTTTCTGAGCAAAGGCATGGTACAAGTTCTAAACAATTCAGAATCATGTGGAATGTTAATTTAAGATGTTTCCATTAGGTTTGCAATCAGTACTTTGGTGTAAAATTAAAATTTACACTACTGGTCAAGTCAAAGCAGTGTATGCACTGAGAAAACAACTTTTTTGTCCTGATGACAAGAGCCATTAAAGAAGTTTTAAACAACTCAGAATCATATGGAAAATTAATTTAAGATCTTTCCATTAGGCTTGCACTCAGTACTTTGGTGGAAAACAGAAATGTATACTATTGGTAATGTCAAAGCATTGTATGCACTGAGAAAACTACTTTTCTGTCCTGATGAGCAGAGGCATGAAACTAGATTTAAACAACTCAGAATAATGTGGAAAATTAATTTAAGATGTTTCCATTAGGTTTGCACTCAGTACTTTGGTGTAAAATTAAAATGAATACTACTGGTAATGTCAAAGCAATGTATGCACTGAAAAAAAAAACTTTTTTGTCCTGATGACCAGAGGCATGAAACCAGTTTTAAACAACTCAGAATCATGTGGAAATAGAATGTAAGGTGTTACCATTAGGTTTGCACTCAGTACTTTGGTGTAAAATTAAAATGTATACTACTGGTAATGTCAAAGCAGTGTAGGCACTGAGAAAACAACTTTTTTTGTCCTGATGACAAGAGCCATTAAAGAAGTTTTAAACAACTCAGAATCATATGGAAAATTAATTTATGATGTTTCCATTAGGCTTCCACTCAGTACTTTGGTGTAAAATTAAAATGTATACTACTGGTAAATTCAAAGCAGTGTGGGCACTGAGAAAACAACTATTTTGTCTTGCTGTGCAAAGGCATGATACAAGATCTAATCAACTCAGAATCATGTGGAAAGTTACTTTAAGATGTTTCCATTAGGTTTGCACTCAGTACTTTGGTGTAAAATTAAAATGTATGCCACTGGTAATGTCAAAGCAGTGTATGCACTGAGAAAACAACTTTTTTGTCCTGAATCCAGAGCCATTAAACAAGTTTTAAACAACTTAGTATCATATGGAAAATTAAATTAAGATGTTTCAATTCGCCTTCCACTCAGTATTTTGGTGGAAAACAGAAATGTATACTATTGTTAATGTCAAAGCATTGTATGCACTGAGAAAACAACTTTTCTGTCCTGATGAGCAGAGGCATGAAACTAGATTTAAACAACTGAGAATAATGTGGAAAGTTAATATAAGATGTTTCCATTAGGTTTGCAGTCAGTACTTTGGTGTAAAATTAAAATGTATACTACTGGTAATGTCAAAGCAGTGTATGCACTGAGAAAACAACTTTTTGTTCTAATGACAAGAGCCATTAAAGAAGTTTTAAACAACTCAGAATCATATGGAAAATTAACTTAAGATGTTTCCATTAGGCTTCCACTCAGTACTTTTCTGTAAAATTAAAATGAATACTACTGGTAATTTCAAAGCAATGTATGCACTGAAAAAAAAACTTTTTTCTCCTGATGACCAGAGGCATGAAACCAGTTTTAAACAACTCAGAATCATGTGGAAATAGAATGTAAGGTGTTACCATTAGGTTTGCACTCAGTACTTTGGTGTAAAATTAAAATGTAAACTACTGGGAATGTCAAAGCAGTGTATTCACTGAGAAAACAACTTTTTTGTCCTGATGACAAGAGACATTAAAGAAGTTTTAAACAACTCGGAATCATATGGAAAATTATTTATGATGTTTCCATTAGGCTTCCACTCAGTACTTTGGTGTAAAATTAAAATGTATACTACTGGTAATTTCAAAGCAGTGTGTGCACTGAGAAAACAACTATTTTGTCTTGCTGTGCAAAGGCATGATACAAGATCTAATCAACTCAGAATAATGTGGAAAGTTAATATATGATGTTTCCATTAGGTTTGCACTCAGTACTTTGGTGTAAAATTAAAATGTATACTACTGGTAATGTCAAAGCAGTGTATGCACTGAGAAAACAACTTTTTGTTCTAATGACAAGAGCCATTAAAGAAGTTTTAAACAACTCAGAATCATATGGAAAATTATTTATGATGTTTCCATTAGGCTTCCACTCAGTACTTTGGTGTAAAATTAAAATGTATACTACTGGTAATTTCAAAGCAGTGTATGCACTGAGAAAACAACTCTTTTGTCCTGCTGAGCAAAGGCATAGTACAAGTTCTAATACACTCAGAATCATGTGGAAAGAGAATTTAAGATGTTTCCATTAGGTTTGCAGTCAGTACTTTGGTGTAAAATTAAAATGTATACTATTGGTAATGTCAAAGCATTGTATGCTCTGAGAAAACAACTTTTTTACCTGAAGAGCAGAGGCATGAAACAAGTTTTAAAATACACAGAATCATGTATGAAGTTAATTTAAGATGTTTCCATTATGATTGCTCTCAGTACTTTGTTCGAAAACTAAAATGAATACTATATGTAATGTCAAATCATTCTATGCAACGAGAAAACAACTTTTTTGTCTTGGTGAGCAGAGGCATGAAACAAGTTTTAAACAACTCAGAATCATGTGGAAAGTTAATTTAAGATGTTTCCATTAGGTTTGCACTCAGTATTTTGGTGGAAAACAGAAATATATACTATTGGTAATGTGAAAACATTGTATGCACTGAGAAAACAACTTTTTTGTCCTGATGAACAGAGGCATGAAACAATTTTTTAACAACTCAGAGTCATGTGGAAAGGTAATTTAAGTGTTTCCATTAGGTTTGCACTCAGTACTGTGGTGGAAAACTGAAATGTACACTATTGGTAATGTCAAAGCATTCTATTGACGGAGAAATCAACTTTTTTGTCTTGCTGAGAAAAGGCATGGTACAAGTTCTAAAGAATTCAGAATCATGTGGAAAGTTAATTTAAGATGTTTCCTTTAGGTTTGCAGTCGGTACTTTGGTGTAAAATTAAAATCTATACTACTGGTAATGTCAAAGCAGTGTAGGCACTGAGAAAACAACTTTTTTTGTCCTGATGACAAGAGCCATTAAAGAAGTTTTAAACAACTCAGAATCATATGGAAAATTATTTATGATGTTTCCATCAGGCTTCCACTCAGTACTTTGGTGTAAAATTAAAATGTATACTACTGGTAATTTCAAAGCAGTGTGTGCACGGAGAAAACAACTATTTTGTCTTGCTGTGCAAAGGCATGATACAAGATCTAATCAACTCAGAATAATGTGGAAAGTTAATATAAGATGTTTCCATTAGGTTTGCACTCAGTACTTTGGTGTAAAATTAAAATGTATACTACTGGTAATGTCAAAGCAGTGTATGCACTGAGAAAAAAACTTTTTGTTCTAATGACAAGAGCCATTAAAGAAGTTTTAAACAACTCAGAATCATATGGAAAATTAACTTAAGATGTTTCCATTAGGCTTCCACTCAGTACTTTGGTGTAAAATTAAAATGTATACTACTGGTAATTTCAAAGCAGTGTATGCACTGAGAAAACAACTCTTTTGTCCTGCTGAGCAAAGGCATAGTACAAGTTCTAATAAACTCAGAATCATGTGGAAAGAGAATTTAAGATGTTTCCATTAGGTTTGCAGTCAGTACTTTGGTGTAAAATTGAAATGTATACTATTGGTAATGTCAAAGCATTGTATGCTCTGAGAAAACAACTTTTTTACCTGAAGAGCAGAGGCATGAAACAAGTTTTAAAGTACACAGAATCATGTATGAAGTTAATTTAAGATGTTTCCATTATGATTGCTCTCAGTACTTTGTTCGAAAACTAAAATGAATACTATATGTAATGTCAAATCATTCTATGCAATTAGAAAACAACTTTTTTGTCTTGGTGAGCAGAGGCATGAAACAAGTTTTAAACAACTCAGAATCATGTGGAAAGTTAATTTAAGATGTTTCCATTAGGTTTGCACTCAGTATTTTGGTGGAAAACAGAAATATATACTATTGGTAATGTGAAAACATTGTATGCACTGAGAAAACAACTTTTTTGTCCTGATGAACAGAGGCATGAAACAATTTTTTAACAACTCAGAATCATGTGGAAAGGTAATTTAAGTGTTTCCATTAGGTTTGCACTCAGTACTGTGGTGGAAAACTGAAATGTACACTATTGGTAATGTCAAAGCATTGTATTGACGGAGAAAACAACTTTTTTGTCTTGCTGAGAAAAGGCATGGTACAAGTTCTAAAGAATTCAGAATCATGTGGAAAGTTAATTTAAGATGTTTCCTTTAGGTTTGCAGTCGGTACTTTGGTGTAAAATTAAAATCTATACTACTGGTAATGTCAAAGAAGTGTAGGCACTGAGAAAACAACTTTTTTTGTCCTGATGACAAGAGCCATTAAAGAAGTTTTAAACAACTCAGAATCATATGGAAAATTATTTATGATGTTTCCATCAGGCTTCCACTCAGTACTTTGGTGTAAAATTAAAATGTATACTACTGGTAATTTCAAAGCAGTGTGTGCACGGAGAAAACAACTATTTTGTCTTGCTGTGCAAAGGCATGATACAAGATCTAATCAACTCAGAATAATGTGGAAAGTTAATATAAGATGTTTCCATTAGGTTTGCACTCAGTACTTTGGTGTAAAATTAAAATGTATACTACTGGTAATGTCAAAGCAGTGTATGCACTGAGAAAAAAACTTTTTGTTCTAATGACAAGAGCCATTAAAGAAGTTTTAAACAACTCAGAATCATATGGAAAATTAACTTAAGATGTTTCCATTAGGCTTCCACTCAGTACTTTGGTGTAAAATTAAAATGTATACTACTGGTAATTTCAAAGCAGTGTATGCACTGAGAAAACAACTCTTTTGTCCTGCTGAGCAAAGGCATAGTACAAGTTCTAATAAACTCAGAATCATGTGGAAAGAGAATTTAAGATGTTTCCATTAGGTTTGCAGTCAGTACTTTGGTGTAAAATTGAAATGTATACTATTGGTAATGTCAAAGCATTGTATGCTCTGAGAAAACAACTTTTTTACCTGAAGAGCAGAGGCATGAAACAAGTTTTAAAGTACACAGAATCATGTATGAAGTTAATTTAAGATGTTTCCATTATGATTGCTCTCAGTACTTTGTTCGAAAACTAAAATGAATACTATATGTAATGTCAAATCATTCTATGCAACTAGAAAACAACTTTTTTGTCTTGGTGAGCAGAGGCATGAAACAAGTTTTAAACAACTCAGAATCATGTGGAAAGTTAATTTAAGATGTTTCCATTAGGTTTGCACTCAGTATTTTGGTGGAAAACAGAAATATATACTATTGGTAATGTGAAAACATTGTATGCACTGAGAAAACAACTTTTTTGTCCTGATGAACAGAGGCATGAAACAATTTTTTAACAACTCAGAATCATGTGGAAAGGTAATTTAAGTGTTTCCATTAGGTTTGCACTCAGTACTGTGGTGGAAAACTGAAATGTACACTATTGGTAATGTCAAAGCATTGTATTGACGGAGAAAACAACTTTTTTGTCTTGCTGAGAAAAGGCATGGTACAAGTTCTAAAGAATTCAGAATCATGTGGAAAGTTAATTTAAGATGTTTCCATTAGATTTGCAGTCGGTACTTTGGTGTAAAATTAAAATGTATACTACTGGTAATGTCAAAGCAGTGTAGGCACTGAGAAAACAACTTTTTTTGTCCTGATGACAAGAGCCATTAAAGAAGTTTTAAGCAACTCAGAATCATATGGAAAATTATTTATGATGTTTCCATTAGGCTTCCACTCAGTACTTTGGTGTAAAATTAAAATGTATACTACTGGTAATTTCAAAGCAGTGTGTGCACTGAGAAAACAACTATTTTGTCTTGCTGTGCAAAGGCATGATACAAGATCTAATCAACTCAGAATAATGTGGAAAGTTAATATAAGATGTTTCCATTAGGTTTGCACTCAGTACTTTGGTGTAAAATTAAAAGGTATACTACTGGTAATGTCAAAGCAGTGTAGGCACTGAGAAAACAACTTTTTTTGTCCTGATGACAAGAGCCATTAAAGAAGTTTTAAGCAACTCAGAATCATATGGAAAATTATTTAT
Organism: Mobula hypostoma; assembly: GCF_963921235.1. Classification (NCBI taxonomy): domain Eukaryota; kingdom Metazoa; phylum Chordata; class Chondrichthyes; order Myliobatiformes; family Myliobatidae; genus Mobula; species Mobula hypostoma. The sequence continues at coordinate 9,589,095 of NC_086127.1, forward strand.
GATGTTTCCATTAGGCTTCCACTCAGTACTTTGGTGTAAAATTAAAATGTATACTACTGGTAATTTCAAAGCAGTGTGTGCACTGAGAAAACAATTCTTTTGTCCTGCTGAGCAAAGGCATAGTACAAGTTCTAATAAACTGAGAATCATGTGGAAAGATAACTTAAGATGTTTCCATTAGGTTTGCACTCAGTGCTTTGGTGTAAAATTAAAATGTATACTACTGGTAATTACAAAGCAGTGCACGCTCTGAGACAACAACTTTTTTGTCTTGCTCTGCAAAGGCATGGTGCAAGTTCTAATCAACTCAGAATCATGTGGAAAGAGAAGTTAAGATGTTTCCATTAGGTTTGCAGTCAGTACTTTGGTGTAAAATTGAAATGTATACTATTGGTAATGTCAAAGCATTGTATGCTCTGAGAAAACAACTTTTTTACCTGAAGAGAAGAGGCATGAAACAAGTTTTAAAGTACACAGAATCATGTATGAAGTTAATTTAAGATGTTTCCATTATGATTGCTCTCAGTACTTTGTTCGAAAACTAAAATGAATACTATATGTAATGTCAAAGCATTCTATGCAAGGAGAAAACAACTTTTTTGTCTTGGTGAGCAGAGGCATGAAACAAGTTTTAAACAACTCAGAATCATGTGGAAAGTTAATTAAAGATGTTTCCATTAGGTTTGCACTCAGCACTTTTGTGTAAAATTAAAATGTATACTACTGGTAATGTCAAAGCAGTGTATGCACTGAGAAAACATCTTTTTTGTCCTGAATCCAGAGCCATTAAACAAGTTTTAAACAACTTAGTATCTTATGGAAAATTAAATTAAGATGTTTCAATTCGCCTTCCACTCAGTACTTTGGTGGAAAACAGAAATGTATACTATTGGTAATGTCAAAGCACAGTATGCACTGAGAAAACAACTTTTCTGTCCTGATAAGCAGAGGCATGAAACTAGATTTAAACAACTCAGAATAATGTGGAAAGTTAATTTAAGATGTTTCCATTAGGTTTGCACTCAGTACTTTGGTGTAAAATTAAAACGAATACTACTAGTAATGTCAAAGCAATGTATGGACTGAAAAAAAAACATTTTTTGTCCTGATGACCAGAGGCATGAAACTAGTTTTAAACAACGCAGAATCATGTGGAAATAGAATTTAAGGTGTTACCATTAGGTTTGCACTCAGTACTTTGGTGTAAAATTAAAATGTATACTACTGGGAATGTCAAAGCAGTGTATTCACTGAGAAAACAACTTTTTTGTCCTGATAACAAGAGACATTAAAGAAGTTTTAAACAACTCAGAATCATATGGAAAATTAATTTAAGATGTTTCCATTAGGCTTCCACTCAGTATTTTGGTGGAAAACAGAAATATATACTATTGGTAATGTGGAAACATTGTATGCACTGAGAAAACAACTTTTTTGTCTTGATGAACAGAGGCATGAAACAATTTTTTATCAACTCAGAATCATGTGGAAAGATAATTTGAGGTGTATCCATTAGTTTTGCACTCAGTACTTTGGTGTAAAATTGAAATGTATACTGATGGTAATGTCAAAGCAGTGTAGGCACTGAGAAAACAACTTTTTTGTCCTGATAACCAGAAGCGTTAAACAAGCTTTGAACAACTCAGAATCATGTGAAAAATTAATTTAAGATGTTTCCATTAGGTTTGCACTCAGTACTTTGGTGTAAAATTAAAATGTATACTACTGGTAATGTCAAAGCAGTATACGCCCTGAGAAAACAACTTTTTTGTCTTGCTGAGCAAAGGCATGGTACAAGTTGTAATCAACTCAGAATCATGTGGAAAGTTAATTTAAGATGTTTCCATTAGGTTTGCACTCAGTACTTTGGTGTAAAATTAAAATGTATGCCACTGGTAATGTCAAAGCAGCATATGCACTGAGAAAACAACTTTTTTGTCCTGAATCCAGAGCCATTAAACAAGTTTTAAACAACTTAGTATCATATGGAAAATTAAATTAAGATGTTTCAATTCGCCTTCCACTCAGTATTTTGGTGGAAAACAGAAATGAATACTATTGTTAATGTCAAAGCATTGTATGCACTGAGAAAACAACTTTTCTGTCCTGATCAGCAGAGGCATGAAACTAGATTTAAACAACTCAGAATAATATGGAAAGTTAATATAAGATGTTTCCATTAGGTTTGCAGTCAGTACTTTGGTGTAAAATTAAAATGTATACTACTGGTAATGTCAAAGCAGTGTATGCACTGAGAAAACAACATTTTGTTCTAATGACAAGAGCAATTGAAGAAGTTTTAAACAACTCAGAATCATATGGAAAATTAACTTAAGATGTTTCCATTAGGCTTCCACTCAGTACTTTGGTGTAAAATTAAAATGAATACTACTGGTAATGTCAAAGCAATGTATGCACTGAAAAAAAAACTTTTTTGTCCTGATGACCAGAGGCATGAAACCAGTTTTAAACAACTCAGAATCATGTGGAAATAGAATTTAAGATGTTACCATTAGGTTTGCACTCAGTACTTTGGTGTAGAATTAAAATGTATACTACTGGTAATGTCAAAGCAGTGTATGCACTGAGAAAACAACTTTTTTGTCCTGATAACCAGAGGCGTTAAACAAGCTTTACACAACTCAGAATCAAGTGGAAAATTAATTGAAGATGTTTCCATTAGGCTTCCACTTAGTATTTTGGTGGAAAACAGAAATATATACTATTGGTAATGTGGAAACATTGTATGCACTGAGAAAACAACTTTTTTGTCTTGGTGAGCAAAGGCATGGTACAAGTTCTAATCAACTCAGAATCATGTGGAAGGATAATTTAAGATGTTTCCATTAGGTTTCCAGTCAGTACTTTGGTGTAAAATTAAAATGTATTCTAATGGTAATGTCAAAGCATTGTATGCTCTGAGAAAACAACTTTTTGTCTTTCTGAGCAAAGGCATGGTACAAGTTCTAAACAATTCAGAATCATGTGGAATGTTAATTTAAGATGTTTCCATTAGGTTTGCACTCAGTACTTTGGTGTAAAATTAAAATTTACTCTACTGGTAATGTCAAAGCAGTGTATGCACTGAGAAAACAACTTTTTTCTCCTGATGACAAGAGCCATTAAAGAAGTTTTAAACAACTCAGAATCATATGCAAAATTAATTTAAGATGTTTCCATTAGGATTCCACTCAGTACTTTGTTGGTAAACAGAAATGTACACAATTGGTAATGTGAAAACATTGTATGCCCTGAGAAAACAACTTTTTAGTCCTGATTAGCAGAGGCATGAAACTAGTTCTAAACAACTCAGAATCATGTGGAAAGTTAATCTAAGATGTTTCCATTAGGTTTGCATTCAGTGCTTTGGTGTAAAATTAAAATGTATACTACTGGTAATTACAAAGCAGTGCACGCTCTGAGAAAACAACTTTTTTGTCTTGCTGAGCAAAGGCATGGTACAAGTTCTAAGCAACTCAGAATCATGTGGAAAGATAATTTAAGATGTTTCCATTAGGTTTTCGGTCAGTACTTTGGTGTAAAATTAAAGTGTATTGTAATCGTAATGTCAAAGCATTGTATGCTCTGAGAAAACAACTTTTTTGTCTTGCTGAGCAAAGACATGGTACAAGTTCTAATCAACTCAGAATCATGTGGAAAGAGAAGTTAAGATGTTTCCATTAGGTTTGCAGTCAGTACTTTGGTGTAAAATTAAAGTGTATTGTAATCGTAATGTCAAAGCATTGTATGCACTGAGAAAACAACTCTTTTGTCTTGTTGTGCAAAGGCATGATACAAGATCTAATCAACTCAGAATCATGTGGAAAGTTAATTTAAAATGTTTCCAAGAGGTTTGCACTCAGTACATTGGTGTAAAATTAAAATTTATGCCACTGGTAATGTCAAAGCAGTGTATGCACTGAGAAAACAACATTTTTGTCCTGAATCCAGAGCCATTAAACAAGTTTTAAACAACTTAGTATCATATGGAAAATTAAATTAAGATGTTTCAATTCGCCTTCCACTCAGTACTTTGGTGGAAAACAGAAATGTATACTATTGGTAATGTCAAAGCATTGTATGCACTGAGAAAGCAACTTTTCTGTCCTGATAAGCAGAGGCATGAAACTAGATTTAAACAACTCAGAATAATGTGGAAAGTTAATTTAAGATGTTTCCATTAGGTTTGCACTCAGTACTTTGGTGTAAAATTAAAATGAATACTACTGGTAATGTCAAAGCAATGTATGCACTGAAAAAAAACACTTTTTTGTCCTGATGACCAGAGGCATGAAACCAGTTTTAAACAACTCAGAATCATGTGGAAATAGAATTTAAGGTGTTACCATTAGGTTTGCAATCAGTACTTTGGATTAAAATTAAAATGTATACTACTGGTAATTACAAAGCAGTGCACGCTCTGAGAAAACAACTTTTTTGTCTTGCTGAGCAAAGGCATGGTACAAGTTCTAAGCAACTCAGAATCATGTGGAAAGATAATTTAAGATGTTTCCATTAGGTTTTCGGTCAGTACTTTGGTGTAAAATTAAAGTGTATTGTAATCGTAATGTCAAAGCATTGTATGCTCTGAGAAAACAACTTTTTTGTCTTGCTGAGCAAAGACATGGTACAAGTTCTAATCAACTCAGAATCATGTGGAAAGAGAAGTTAAGATGTTTCCATTAGGTTTGCAGTCAGTACTTTGGTGTAAAATTAAAGTGTATTGTAATCGTAATGTCAAAGCACTGTATGCACTGAGAAAACAACTCTTTTGTCTTGCTGTGCAATGGCATGATACAAGATCTAATCAACTCAGAATCATGTGGAAAGTTACTTTAAAATGTTTCCAAGAGGTTTGCACTCAGTACATTGGTGTAAAATTAAAATTTATGCCACTGGTAATGTCAAAGCAGTGTATGCACTGAGAAAACAACTTTTTTGTCCTGAATCCAGAGCCATTAAACAAGTTTTAAACAACTTAGTATCATATGGAAAATTAAATTAAGATGTTTCAATTCGCCTTCCACTCAGTACTTTGGTGGAAAACAGAAATGTATACTATTGGTAATGTCAAAGCATTGTATGCACTGAGAAAGCAACTTTTCTGTCCTGATAAGCAGAGGCATGAAACTAGATTTAAACAACTCAGATTAATGTGGAGAGTTAATTTAAGATGTTTCCATTAGGTTTGCACTCAGTACTTTGGTGTAAAATTAAAATGAATACTACTGGTAATGTCAAAGCAATGTATGCACTGAAAAAAAAAACTTTTTTGTCCTGATGACCAGAGGCATGAAACCAGTTTTAAACAACTCAGAATCATGTGGGAATAGAATTTAAGGTATTACCATTAGGTTTGCACTCAGTACTTTGGTGTAAAATTAAAATGTATACTACTGGTAATGACAAAGTAGTGTACGCACTGAGAAAACAACTTTTTTGTCTTGCTGAGCAAAGGCATGGTACAAGTTCTAATCAACTCAGAATCATGTGGAAGGATAATTTAAGATGTTTCCATTAGGTTTCCAGTCAGTACTTTGGTGTAAAATTAAAATGTATTCTACTGGTAATGTCAAAGCAGTGTATGCACTGAGAAAACAACTTTTTTCTCCTGATGACAAGAGCCATTAAAGAAGTTTTAAACAACTCAGAACCATATGGAAAATTAATTTAAGATGTTTCCATTAGGATTCCACTCAGTACTTTGTTGGTAAACAGAAATGTACACAATTGGTAATGTGAAAACATTGTATGCCCTGAGAAAACAACTTTTTAGTCCTGATTAGCAGAGGCATGAAACTAGTTCTAAACAACTCAGAATCATCTGGAAAGTTAATCTAAGATATTTCCATTAGGTTTGCATTCAGTGCTTTGGTGTAAAATTAAAATGTATACTACTGGTAATTACAAAGCAGTGCACGCTATGAGAAAACAACTTTTTTGTCTTGCTGGGCAAAGGCATGGCACAAGTTCTAATCAACTCAGAATCATGTGGAAAGATAATTTAAGATGTTTCCATTAGGTTTTCGGTCAGTACTTTGGTGTAAAATTAAAGTGTATTCTAATCATAATATCAAAGCATTGCATGCTCTGAGAAAACAACTTTTTGTCTTTCTGAGCAAAGTCATGGTACAAGTTCTAAACAATTCAGAATCATGTGGAAAGTTAACTTAAGATGTTTCCATTAGGCTTGCACTCAGTACTTTGGTGGAAAACAGAAATGTATACTATTGGTAATGTCAAAGCATTGTATGCACTGAGAAAACAACTTTTCTCTCCTGATAAGCAGAGGCATGAAACTAGATTTAAACAACTCAGAATAATGTGGAAAGTTAATTTAAGATGTTTCCATTAGGTTTGCACTCAGTACTTTGGTGTAAAATTAAAATGAATACTACTGGTAATGTCAAAGCAATGTATGCACTGAAAAAAAACACTTTTTTGTCCTGATGACCAGAGGCATGAAACCAGTTTTAAACAACTCAGAATCATGTGGAAATAGAATTTAAGGTGTTACCATTAGGTTTGCACTCAGTACTTTGGTTTAAAATTAAAATGTATACTACTGGTAATGTCAAAGCAGTGTAGGCACTGAGAAAACAACTTTTTTTGTCCTGATAACCAGAGGCGTTAAACAAGCTTTACACAACTCAGAATCAAGTGCAAAATTAATTTAAGATGTTTCCATTAGGTTTGCATTCGGTGCTTTGGTGTAAAATTAAAATGTATACTACTGGTAATGTCAAAGCAGTGTACGCACTGAGAAAACAACTTTTTTGTCCTGATAACCAGAGGCGTTAAACAAGCTTTACACAACTCAGAATCATGTAGAAAGATAATTTAAGATGTTTCCATTAGGTTTGCACTCAGTGCTTTGGTGTAAAATTAAAATGTATACTACTGGTAATTTCAAAGCAGTGTATGCACTGAGAAAACAACTCTTTTGTCCTGCTGAGCAAAGGCATAGTACAAGTTCTAATCAACTCAGAATCATGTGGAAAGAGAAGTTAAGATGTTTCCATTAGCTTTGCAGTCAGTACTTTGGTGTAAAATTGAAATGTATACTATTGGTAATGTCAAAGCATTGTATGCTCTGAGAAACCAACTTTTTTACCTGAAGAGCAGAGGCATGAAACAAGTTTTAAAGTACACTGAATCATGTATGAAGTTAATTTAAGATGTTTCCATTATGATTGCTCTCAGTACTTTGTTCGAAAACTAAAATGAATACTATATGTAATGTCAAAGCATTCTATGCAACGAGAAAACAACTTTTTTGTCTTGGTGAGCAGAGGCATGAAACAAGTTTTAAACAACTCAGAATCATGTGGAAAGTTAATTTAAGATGTTTCCATTAGGTTTGCACTCAGCACTTTTGTGTAAAATTAAAATGTATACTACTGGTAATGTCAAAGCAGTGTATGCACTGAGAAAACAACTTTTTTGTCCTGAATCCAGAGCCATTAAACAAGTTCTAATCAACTCAGCATCATGTGGAAGGATAATTTAAGATGTTTCCATTCGGTTTGCACTCAGTACTTTGGTGTAAAATTAAAATGAATACTACTGGTAATGTCAAAGCAATGTATGCACTGAAAAAAAAACTTTTTTGTCCTGATGACCAGAGGCATGAAACTAGTTTTAAACAACTCAGAATCATGTGCAAATAGAATTTAAGGTGTATCCATTAGGTTTGCACTCAGTACTTTGTGTAAAATTAAAATGTATACTACTGGTAATGTCAAAGCAGTGTATGCACTGATAAAACAACTTTTTTGTCCTGATAACCAGATGCGTTAAACAAGCTTTGAACAACTCAGAATCATGTGAAAAATTAATTTAAGATGTTTCCATTAGGTTTTCACTCAGTGCTTTGGTGTAAAATTAAAATGTATACTACTGGTAATGTCAAAGCAGTGTACGCACTGAGAAAACAACTTTTTTGTCTTGCTGAGCAAAGCGATGGTACAAGTTCTAATCAACTCAGAATCATGTGGAAGGATAATTTAAGATGTTTCCATTAGGTTTGCACTCAGTACTTTGGTGTAAAATTAAAATGTATACTACTGGTAATGTCAAAGCTTTGTATAATCTGAGAAAACAACTTTTTGTCTTTCTGAGCAAAGGCATGGTACAAGTTCTAAACAATTCAGAATCATGTGGAATGTTAATTTAAGATGTTTCCATTAGGTTTGCAATCAGTACTTTGGTGTAAAATTAAAATTTACACTACTGGTCAAGTCAAAGCAGTGTATGCACTGAGAAAACAACTTTTTTGTCCTGATGACAAGAGCCATTAAAGAAGTTTTAAACAACTCAGAATCATATGGAAAATTAATTTAAGATCTTTCCATTAGGCTTGCACTCAGTACTTTGGTGGAAAACAGAATTGTATACTATTGGTAATGTCAAAGCATTGTATGCACTGAGAAAACAACTTTTCTGTCCTGATGAGCAGAGGCATGAAACTAGATTTAAACAACTCAGAATAATGTGGAAAGTTAATTTAAGATGTTTCCATTAGGTTTGCACTCAGTACTTTGGTGTAAAATTAAAATGAATACTACTGGTAATGTCAAAGCAATGTATGCACTGAAAAAAAAAACTTTTTTGTTCTGATGACCAGAGGCATGAAACCAGTTTTAAACAACTCAGAATCATGTGGAAATAGAATGTAAGGTGTTACCATTAGGTTTGCACTCAGTACTTTGGTGTAAAATTAAAATGTATACTACTGGGAATGTCAAAGCAGTGTATTCACTGAGAAAACAACTTTTTTGTCCTGATGACAAGAGACATTAAAGAAGTTTTAAACAACTCAGAATCATATGGAAAATTAATTTAAGATGTTTCCATTAGGCTTCCACTCAGTATTTTGGTGGAAAACAGAAATATATACTATTGGTAATGTGAAAACATTGCATGCACTGAGAAAACAACTTTTTTGTCCTGATGAACAGAGGCATGAAACAAATTTTTAACAACTCAGAATCATGTGGAAAGGTAATTTAAGTGTTTCCATTAGGTTTGCACTCAGTACTGTGGTGGAAAACTGAAATGATCACTATTGGTAATGTCAAAGCATTGTATTGACGGAGAAAACAACTTTTTTGTCTTGCTGAGAAAAGTTATGGTACAAGGTTTAAAGAACTCAGATTCATGTGGAAAGTTAATTTAAGATGTTTCCATTAGGTTTGCAGTCGGTACTTTGGTGTAAAATTAAAATGTATACTACTGGTAATGTCAAAGCAGTGTAGGCACTGAGAAAACAACTTTTTTTGTCCTGATGACAAGAGCCATTAAAGAAGTTTTAAACAACTCAGAATCATATGGAAAATTAATTTATGATGTTTCCATTAGGCTTCCTCTCAGTACTTTGGTGTAAAATTAAAATGTATACTACTGGTAATTTCAAAGCAGTGTATGCACTGAGAAAAGAACTCTTTTGTCCTGCTGAGCAAAGGCATAGTACAAGTTCTAATCAACTCAGAATCATGTGGAAAGAGAAGTTAAGATGTTTCCATTAGCTTTGCAGTCAGTACTTTGGTGTAAAATTGAAATGTATACTATTGGTAATGTCAAAGCATTGTATGCTCTGAGAAAACAACTTTTTTACCTGAAGAGCAGAGGCATCAAACAAGTTTTAAAGTACACAGAATCATGTATGAAGTTAATTTAAGATGTTTCCATTATGATTGCTCTCAGTATTTTGTTCGAAAACTAAAATGAATACTATATGTAATGTCAAAGCATTCTATGCAACGAGAAAACAACTTTTTTGTCTTGGTGAGCAGAGGCATGAAACAAGTTTTAAACAACTCAGAATCATGTGGAAAGTTAATTTAAGATGTTTCCATTAGGTTTGCACTCAGCACTTTTGTGTAAAATTAAAATGTATACTACTGGTAATGTCAAAGCAGTGTATGCACTGAGAAAACAACTTTTTTGTCCTGAATCCAGAGCCATTAAACAAGTTTTAAACAACTTAGTATCATATGGAAAATTAAATTAAGATGTTTCAATTCGCCTTCCACTCAGTACTTTGGTGGAAAACAGAAATGTATACTACTGGTAATGTCAAAGCAGTGTACGCAATGAGAAAACAACTTTTTTGTCTTGCTGAGCAAAGGGATGGTACAAGTTCTAATCAACTCAGAATCATGTGGAAGGATAATTTAAGATGTTTCCATTCGGTTTGCACTCAGTACTTTGGTGTAAAATTAAAATGTATACAACTGGTAATGTCAAAGCAGTATATGCACTGAGAAAACAACTTTTTTGTCCTGATAACCAGAGGTGTTAAACAAGCTTTAAACAACTCTGAATCATGTGGAACATTAATTTAAGATGTTTCCATTAGGTTTGCACTCAGTGCTTTGGTGTAAAATTAAAATGTATACTACTGGTAATGTCAAAGCAGTGTACGCACTATGAAAACAACTTTTTTGTCTTGCTGAGCAAAGGGATGGTACAAGTTCTAATCAACTCAGAATCATGTGGAAGGATAAATTAAGATGTTTCCATTAGGTTTGCACTCAGTACTTTGGTGTAAAATTAAAATGTATACAACTGGTAATGTCAAAGCAGTATATGCACTGAGAAAACAACTTTTTTGTCCTGATAACCAGAGGTGTTAAACAAGCTTTAAACAACTCTGAATCATGTGGAACATTAATTTAAGATGTTTCCATTAGGTTTGCACTCAGTGCTTTGGTGTAAAATTAAAATGTATACTACTGGTAATGTCAAAGCAGTGTACGCACTGAGAAAACAACTTTTTTGTCTTGCTGAGCAAAGGCATGGTACAGATTCTGATCAACTCAGAATCATGTGGAAAGATAATTTAAGATGTTTCCATTAGGTTTGCAGTCAGTTCTTTCTTGTAAAATTAAAATGTATCCTAATGGTAATGTCAAAGCTTTGTATAATCTGAGAAAACAACTTTTTGTCTTTCTGAGCAAAGGCATGGTACAAGTTCTAAACAATTCAGAATCATGTGGAATGTTAATTTAAGATGTTTCCATTAGGTTTGCAATCAGTACTTTGGTGTAAAATTAAAATTTACACTACTGGTCAAGTCAAAGCAGTGTACGCACTGAGAAAACAACTTTTTTGTCCTGATGACAAGAGCCATTAAAGAAGTTTTAAACAACTCAGAATCATATGGAAAATTAATTTAAGATCTTTCCATTAGGCTTGCACTCAGTACTTTGGTGGAAAACAGAAATGTATACTATTGGTAATGTCAAAGCAATGTATGCACTGAAAAAAAAAAACTTTTTTGTCCTGATGACCAGAGGCATGAAACCAGTTTTAAACAACTCAGAATCATGTGGAAATAGAATGTAAGGTGTTACCATTAGGTTTGCACTCAGTACTTTGGTGTAAAATTAAAATGTATACTACTGGGAATGTCAAAGCAGTGTATTCACTGATAAAACAACTTTTTTGTCCTGATAACCAGATGCGTTAAACAAGCTTTGAACAACTCAGAATCATGTGAAAAATTAATTTAAGATGTTTCCATTAGGTTTTCACTCAGTGCTTTGGTGTAAAATTAAAATGTATACTACTGGTAATGTCAAAGCAGTGTACGCAATGAGAAAACAACTTTTTTGTCTTGCTGAGCAAAGGGATGGTACAAGTTCTAATCAACTCAGAATCATGTGGAAGGATAATTTAAGATGTTTCCATTCGGTTTGCACTCAGTACTTTGGTGTAAAATTAAAATGTATACAACTGGTAATGTCAAAGCAGTATATGCACTGAGAAAACAACTTTTTTGTCCTGATAACCAGAGGTGTTAAACAAGCTTTAAACAACTCTGAATCATGTGGAACATTAATTTAAGATGTTTCCATTAGGTTTGCACTCAGTGCTTTGGTGTAAAATTAAAATGTATACTACTGGTAATGTCAAAGCAGTGTACGCACTGAGAAAACAACTTTTTTGTCTTGCTGAGCAAAGGCATAGTACAGATTATGATCAACTCAGAATCATGTGGAAAGATAATTTAAGATGTTTCCATTAGGTTTGCAGTCAGTTCTTTCTTGTAAAATTAAAATGTATCCTAATGGTAATGTCAAAGCTTTGTATAATCTGAGAAAACAACTTTTTGTCTTTCTGAGCAAAGGCATGGTACAAGTTCTAAACAATTCAGAATCATGTGGAATGTTAATTTAAGATGTTTCCATTAGGCTTGCACTCAGTACTTTGGTGGAAAACAGAAATGTATACTATTGGTAATGTCAAAGCATTGTATGCACTGAGAAAACTACTTTTCTGTCCTGATGAGCAGAGGCATGAAACTAGATTTAAACAACTCAGAATAATGTGGAAAGTTAATTTAAGAATGTTCCATTAGGTTTGCACTCAGTACTTTGGTGTAAAATTAAAATGAATACTACTGGTAATGTCAAAGCAATGTATGCACTGAAAAAAAAAACTTTTTTGTCCTGATGACCAGAGGCATGAAACCAGTTTTAAACAACTCAGAATCATGTGGAAATAGAATGTAAGGTGTTACCATTAGGTTTGCACTCAGTACTTTGGTGTAAAATTAAAATGTATACTACTGGTAATGTCAAAGCAGTGTAGGCACTGAGAAAACAACTTTTTTTGTCCTGATGACAAGAGCCATTAAAGAAGTTTTAAACAACTCAGAATCATATGGAAAATTAATTTATGATGTTTCCATTAGGCTTCCACTCAGTACTTTGGTGTAAAATTAAAATGTATACTACTGGTAAATTCAAAGCAGTGTGGGCACTGAGAAAACAACTATTTTGTCTTGCTGTGCAAAGGCATGATACAAGATCTAATCAACTCAGAATCATGTGGAAAGTTAATTTAAGATGTTTCCATTAGGTTTGCACTCAGTACTTTGGTGTAAAATTAAAATGTATGCCACTGGTAATGTCAAAGCAGTGTATGCACTGAGAAAACAACTTTTTTGTCCTGAATCCAGAGCCATTAAACAAGTTTTAAACAACTTAGTATCATATGGAAAATTAAATTAAGATGTTTCAATTCGCCTTCCACTCAGTATTTTGGTGGAAAACAGAAATGTATACTATTCTTAATGTCAAAGCATTGTATGCACTGAGAAAACAACTTTTCTGTCCTGATGAGCAGAGGCATGAAACTAGATTTAAACAACTGAGAATAATGTGGAAAGTTAATATAAGATGTTTCCATTAGGTTTGCAGTCAGTACTTTGGTGTAAAATTAAAATGTATACTACTGGTAATGTCAAAGCAGTGTATGCACTGAGAAAACAACTTTTTGTTCTAATGACAAGAGCCATTAAAGAAGTTTTAAACAACTCAGAATCATATGGAAAATTAACTTAAGATGTTTCCATTAGGCTTCCACTCAGTACTTTTGTGTAAAATTAAAATGAATACTACTGGTAATTTCAAAGCAATGTATGCACTGAAAGAAAAACTTCTTTCTCCTGATGACCAGAGGCATGAAACCAGTTTTAAACAACTCAGAATCATGTGGAAATAGAATGTAAGGTGTTACCATTAGGTTTGCACTCAGTACTTTGGTGTAAAATTAAAATGTATACTACTGGGAATGTCAAAGCAGTGTATTCACTGAGAAAACAACGTTTTTGTCCTGATTACAAGAGACATTAAAGAAGTTTTAAACAACTCGGAATCATATGGAAAATTATTTATGATGTTTCCATTAGGCTTCCACTCAGTACTTTGGTGTAAAATTAAAATGTATACTACTGGTAATTTCAAAGCAGCGTGTGCACTGAGAAAACAACTCTTTTGTCCTGCTGAGCAAAGGCATAGTACAAGTTCTAATAAACTCAGAATCATGTGGAAAGATAATTTAAGATGTTTCCATTAGGCTTGCACTCAGTATTTTGGTGGAAAACAGAAATATATACTATTGGTAATGTGAAAACATTGTATGCACTGAGAAAACAACTTTTTTGTCCTGATGAACAGAGGCATGAAACAAATTTTTAACAACTCAGAATCATGTGGAAAGGTAATTTAAGTGTTTCCATTAGGTTTGCACTCAGTACTCTGGTGGAAAACTGAAATGTACACTATTGGTAATGTCAAAGCATTCTATTGACGGAGAAATCAACTTTTTTGTCTTGCTGAGAAAAGGCATGGTACAAGTTCTAAAGAATTCATAATCATGTGGAAAGTTAATTTAAGATGTTTCCATTAGGTTTGCAGTCGGTACTTTGGTGTAAAATTAAAATGTATACTACTGGTAATGTCAAAGCAGTGTAGGCACTGAGAAAACAACTTTTTTTGTCCTGATGACAAGAGCCATTAAAGAAGTTTTAAACAACTCAGAATCATATGGAAAATTATTTATGATGTTTCCATCAGGCTTCCACTCAGTACTTTGGTGTAAAATTAAAATGTATACTACTGGTAATTTCAAAGCAGTGTGTGCACGGAGAAAACAACTATTTTGTCTTGCTGAGCAAAGACATGGTACAAGTTCTAATCAACTCAGAATAATGTGGAAAGTTAATATAAGATGTTTCCATTAGGTTTGCACTCAGTACTTTGGTGTAAAATTAAAATGTATACTACTGGTAATGTCAAAGCAGTGTATGCACTGAGAAAACAACATTTTGTTCTAATGACAAGAGCAATTAAAGAAGTTTTAAACAACTCAGAATCATATGGAAAATTAACTTAAGATGTTTCCATTAGGCTTCCACTCAGTACTTTGGTGTAAAATTAAAATGAATACTACTGGTAATGTCAAAGCAATGTATGCACTGAAAAAAAAACTTTTTTGTCCTGATGACCAGAGGCATGAAACCAGTTTTAAACAACTCAGAATCATGTGGAAATAGAATGTAAGGTGTTACCATTAGGTTTGCACTCAGTACTTTGGTGTAAAATTAAAATGTATACTACTGGGAATGTCAAAGCAGTGTATTCACTGATAAAACAACTTTTTTGTCCTGATAACCAGATGCGTTAAACAAGCTTTGAACAACTCAGAATCATGTGAAAAATTAATTTAAGATGTTTCCATTAGGTTTTCACTCAGTGCTTTGGTGTAAAATTAAAATGTATACTACTGGTAATGTCAAAGCAGTGTACGCAATGAGAAAACAACTTTTTTGTCTTGCTGAGCAAAGGGATGGTACAAGTTCTAATCAACTCAGAATCATGTGGAAGGATAATTTAAGATGTTTCCATTCGGTTTGCACTCAGTACTTTGGTGTAAAATTAAAATGTATACAACTGGTAATGTCAAAGCAGTATATGCACTGAGAAAACAACTTTTTTGTCCTGATAACCAGAGGTGTTAAACAAGCTTTAAACAACTCTGAATCATGTGGAACATTAATTTAAGATGTTTCCATTAGGTTTGCACTCAGTGCTTTGGTGTAAAATTAAAATGTATACTACTGGTAATGTCAAAGCAGTGTACGCACTGAGAAAACAACTTTTTTGTCTTGCTGAGCAAAGGCATGGTACAGATTCTGATCAACTCAGAATCATGTGGAAAGATAATTTAAGATGTTTCCATTAGGTTTGCAGTCAGTTCTTTCTTGTAAAATTAAAATGTATCCTAATGGTAATGTCAAAGCTTTGTATAATCTGAGAAAACAACTTTTTGTCTTTCTGAGCAAAGGCATGGTACAAGTTCTAAACAATTCAGAATCATGTGGAATGTTAATTTAAGATGTTTCCATTAGGCTTGCACTCAGTACTTTGGTGGAAAACAGAAATGTATACTATTGGTAATGTCAAAGCATTGTATGCACTGAGAAAACTACTTTTCTGTCCTGATGAGCAGAGGCATGAAACTAGATTTAAACAACTCAGAATAATGTGGAAAGTTAATTTAAGATGTTTCCATTAGGTTTGCACTCAGTACTTTGGTGTAAAATTAAAATGAATACTACTGGTAATGTCAAAGCAGTGTAGGCACTGAGAAAACAGCTTTTTTTGTCCTGATGACAAGAGCCATTAAAGAAGTTTTAAACAACTCAGAATCATATGGAAAATTAATTTATGATGTTTCCATTAGGCTTCCACTCAGTACTTTGGTGTAAAATTAAAATGTATACTACTGGTAAATTCAAAGCAGTGTGGGCACTGAGAAAACAACTATTTTGTCTTGCTGTGCAAAGGCATGATACAAGATCTAATCAACTCAGAATCATGTGGAAAGTTAATTTAAGATGTTTCCATTAGGTTTGCACTCAGTACTTTGGTGTAAAATTAAAATGTATGCCACTGGTAATGTCAAAGCAGTGTATGCACTGAGAAAACAACTTTTTTGTCCTGAATCCAGAGCCATTAAACAAGTTTTAAACAACTTAGTATCATATGGAAAATTAAATTAAGATGTTTCAATTCGCCTTCCACTCAGTATTTTGGTGGAAAACAGAAATGTATACTATTGTTAATGTCAAAGCATTGTATGCACTGAGAAAACAACTTTTCTGTCCTGATGAGCAGAGGCATGAAACTAGATTTAAACAACTGAGAATAATGTGGAAAGTTAATATAAGATGTTTCCATTAGGTTTGCAGTCAGTACTTTGGTGTAAAATTAAAATGTATACTACTGGTAATGTCAAAGCAGTGTATGCACTGAGAAAACAACTTTTTGTTCTAATGACAAGAGCCATTAAAGAAGTTTTAAACAACTCAGAATCATATGGAAAATTAACTTAAGATGTTTCCATTAGGCTTCCACTCAGTACTTTTGTGTAAAATTAAAATGAATACTACTGGTAATTTCAAAGCAATGTATGCACTGAAAGAAAAACTTTTTTCTCCTGATGACCAGAGGCATGAAACCAGTTTTAAACAACTCAGAATCATGTGGAAATAGAATGTAAGGTGTTACCATTAGGTTTGCACTCAGTACTTTGGTGTAAAATTAAAATGTATACTACTGGGAATGTCAAAGCAGTGTATTCACTGAGAAAACAACGTTTTTGTCCTGATTACAAGAGACATTAAAGAAGTTTTAAACAACTCGGAATCATATGGAAAATTATTTATGATGTTTCCATTAGGCTTCCACTCAGTACTTTGGTGTAAAATTAAAATGTATACTACTGGTAATTTCAAAGCAGCGTGTGCACTGAGAAAACAACTCTTTTGTCCTGCTGAGCAAAGGCATAGTACAAGTTCTAATAAACTCAGAATCATGTGGAAAGATAATTTAAGATGTTTCCATTAGGCTTGCACTCAGTATTTTGGTGGAAAACAGAAATATATACTATTGGTAATGTGAAAACATTGTATGCACTGAGAAAACAACTTTTTTGTCCTGATGAACAGAGGCATGAAACAAATTTTTAACAACTCAGAATCATGTGGAAAGGTAATTTAAGTGTTTCCATTAGGTTTGCACTCAGTACTCTGGTGGAAAACTGAAATGTACACTATTGGTAATGTCAAAGCATTCTATTGACGGAGAAATCAACTTTTTTGTCTTGCTGAGAAAAGGCATGGTACAAGTTCTAAAGAATTCATAATCATGTGGAAAGTTAATTTAAGATGTTTCCATTAGGTTTGCAGTCGGTACTTTGGTGTAAAATTAAAATGTATACTACTGGTAATGTCAAAGCAGTGTAGGCACTGAGAAAACAACTTTTTTTGTCCTGATGACAAGAGCCATTAAAGAAGTTTTAAACAACTCAGAATCATATGGAAAATTATTTATGATGTTTCCATCAGGCTTCCACTCAGTACTTTGGTGTAAAATTAAAATGTATACTACTGGTAATTTCAAAGCAGTGTGTGCACGGAGAAAACAACTATTTTGTCTTGCTGAGCAAAGACATGGTACAAGTTCTAATCAACTCAGAATAATGTGGAAAGTTAATATAAGATGTTTCCATTAGGTTTGCACTCAGTACTTTGGTGTAAAATTAAAATGTATACTACTGGTAATGTCAAAGCAGTGTATGCACTGAGAAAACAACTTTTTGTTCTAATGACAAGAGCCATTAAAGAAGTTTTAAACAACTCAGAATCATATGGAAAATTAACTTAAGATGTTTCCATTAGGCTTCCACTCAGTACTTTTGTGTAAAATTAAAATGAATACTACTGGTAATTTCAAAGCAATGTATGCACTGAAAAAAAAACTTT